>NC_069499.1:1574561794-1574861794 GCF_027579735.1 Bombina bombina
GTATGAGAATGTGTGTGTATGTATGTATGTAAGTGTGTGTGTATGTATGTGTGTATGTATGTGTATGTGTGTATGAGAATGTGTGTGTATTTTAGTGTATATATGTGTGTGTGTGTGTATTTGTATGTGCAGTGTTGTAAAGGTTCATAAAAAAATATTTTATGATTCAGATAGAGCAGTGATTTTAATGAATGTTCCAATTTACTTCTATTATCAAATTGACTTTGTTCTCTTTGTATCATATGTTATCCTTTTTTGAAGCAGCAGCAATGCAGCTGAACTCATCAGGTGAGGCAAGGAGAAGAGGCATATAGGTGTGGCCATCAGCCAGGACCGTCTTTAACACAGGACCGTCTTTTTATGGTTCATACCAGACTGCTGATTTGACATGGGGAACACACACATTCAGTCCTAATACTGTCACAGTCAAAAGTACTCTGTTTATATATTTTTTTTTAAACTGTGCCAGACCGTGCCGGTGTCATGTGATATGCCAAGCTATTGCCATGTGCTGTTTTAGATGTGCACTGTGCAGCACTGAATGCTAAGCCCTAACTCGGCATCCAGCCATTCCCACTGCATCAGAAAAGGTCCTACTGGGGTTACCATTGTTACCAGGTAACTGCTCTGGTGGCAGGGATTGTTTCTGGGTAGGGCTGACTGTAGGCGCATGCAGCAGAAAGCTGGAGCGGCAAGCAAGTGAGGATTTGAGCATCTGTGCAGCTGCATACACTGCTCTCTTCAGTCTTGAGGCTGTGTGACTCATCTCACACTGTATCCATGCAGCCTTGGGCAGACAGCATCCAGTCTGCTGGTCCCCTTAGCCCTACTCTTTCTGCTGTGGCCCTAAGATCAACTAACTGAAGTTTGTTAGGGTAACAGTGCTTTGTAGAAAGGTGTCAGTGGGAAGAATAAGTGAGTGCACCCACATCCCTCCCCATGCAGCATTGTCTAGTGCAAGGTGAGAGGGAACTTGTTCCTAGCAAAGAAGTGACATGTGCTGGTGTGGCTGATGTATAGTGTCATGCTGATACTTCACACATTAATGTAAGGTTTATTTTTATAGTTTTTGTTTTATCTCTGTCTCAGATTTTACAGCTTCCCATAGTAGTTCTGCTGTTCCAGTCAGTAAACTTATACTGCACCGCCATGCTTCCTCCTCAGGCTTTACCTTGCTTTGCTCCTGTTGGCTGCCCTAAATCTCTTTAACCAGCTAACCTCACACCAGAATCACATTCAAAAGAATATTAAATGAATCCACAGTGGAGGAATTTATATATTTATTTACTTATTAGTCCCTGCTTAGGTCCAGTTTCACATATTGCAATTTATTTCATTTTTTTAAATGATTAGTTTAGCAGTGGATAATCCACTGCTGGGCTAATAATTAAAAAAAAATTGATTTAGTTGTGTTTTGGAGTGTTGGGTTGGAGAGCGAAATTGCATGGGGGGGGCCCCAAGAAAATTTTCACCCAGGGTCCAGTCAATATTAAAGACGGCCCTGCCATCAGCAGCTAGGTAACAAAAAAAAAACGTATTTAATAATAATCAAAGTAAATTGAAGAGCTGCTTAAAATGACACTTTCTATCATGACATTTTAATTTTGACTTTGCTGTCCCTTTAAAAGGCAATTATAGCCGTTTGAGCTGCTAATTGTATCAGCAGCAGCTTCTGCTCTGCACCAGCATTGCTCTGCGGTTCCTGAATGGTACTTTAACTATGGGTTTGACCCCGTCACTGGGGTTAATAGCTTTACAGTGCCGCTATTGAGAAAATGACATGCTATAACGTATTAGTGCATTTCATTTTCTAACTATAATGGACACCATAGTTTATATATAAGTACAGAACGTCACCACTGAGATCATCATCAGCTCTAACGCTCTAACGTACTGTAGGTAGTAACACCTGAGTGCACACTGTACGAATACAACTAAGGGGTAGATTTATCAAAGCAACTTGCCTGTAATTGTGGGGAAAATAACACATACGCACCAATCGCCATATTTATGTAGGCAATCTGCGCCTATAATTTCGTAAATCGGAAAGAATTTTTTTTCGCACTCTGCTTGAATTCGTCTAGGCGCATGGGCACGCTCCCGAGTGCACAAATATTTATTTATAAAATACTAGTCCTAAAGCCCGTGTACACGGGCCATTTTTTTCAGTACAGCGGTCCCACCCCTTGCTCTCTCTCTATATCCCCTCTCTTTCACTCTCTCTTTCTCCCCTCTCTTTTGCTCTCTCTTTCTCCCCTCTCTTTTCCCCCTCTCTTTTGCTCTCTCTCTCCCCCCCTCTCTCCCTCTTTTGCTCTCTCTCTACCTCTCTTTTGCTCTCTCTCTCCCCCCTCTCTTTTGCGCTCTCTCCCCCCTCTCTTTTGTGCTCTCTCCCCCCCTCTCTTTTGTGCTCTCTCCCCCCTCTCTTTTGCGCTCTCTCCTCCCTCTCTTTTGCGCTCTCTCCCCCCTCTCTTTTGTGCTCTCTCCCCCTCACTTTTGTGCTCTCTCCTCCCTCTCTTTTGCGCTCTCTCCTCCCTCTCTTTTGCGCTCTCTCCCCCCTCTCTTTTGTGCTCTCTCCCCCTCTCTTTTGTGCTCTCTCCCCCCTCTCTTTTGCTGTCTCTCTCCCTCTTTTTTGCTCTCTCTCTTCCCCCCTCTCGTTTGCTCTCACTCTCCTCTCGTTTGCGCTCTCTCCCCCTCTCTTTTGTGCTCTCTCCCCCTTCCTTTTGTGCTCTCTCTCCCCCTCTCTCTTTTGTGCTCTCTCCCCCTCTCTTTTGTGCTCTCTCCCCCCTCTCTTTTGTGCTCTCCCCCCTCTCTTTTGTGCGCTCTCCCCCCTCTCTTTTATGCTTTCCACCCCTCTCTTCTGTGCTCTCTCTCCCCCCTCTCTTTTGTGAGTGCACACTGTACGAATACAACTAAGGGGTAGATTTATCAAAGCAACTTGCCTGTAATTGTGGGGAAAATAACACATACGCACCAATCGCCATATTTATGTAGGCAATCTGCGCCTATAATTTCGTAAATCGGAAAGAATTTTTTTTCGCACTCTGCTTGAATTCGTCTAGGCGCATGGGCACGCTCCCGAGTGCACAAATATTTATTTATTTATAAAATACTAGTCCTAAAGCCCGTGTACACGGGCCATTTTTTTCAGTACAGCGGTCCCACCCCTTGCTCTCTCTCTATATCCCCTCTCTTTCACTCTCTCTTTCTCCCCTCTCTTTTGCTCTCTCTTTCTCCCCTCTCTTTTCCCCCTCTCTTTTGCTCTCTCTCTCCCCCCCTCTCTCCCTCTTTTGCTCTCTCTCTCCCTCTCTTTTGCTCTCTCTCTCCCCCCTCTCTTTTGCGCTCTCTCCCCCCTCTCTTTTGTGCTCTCTCCCCCCCTCTCTTTTGTGCTCTCTCCCCCCTCTCTTTTGCGCTCTCTCCTCCCTCTCTTTTGCGCTCTCTCCCCCCTCTCTTTTGTGCTCTCTCCCCCTCACTTTTGTGCTCTCTCCTCCCTCTCTTTTGCGCTCTCTCCTCCCTCTCTTTTGCGCTCTCTCCCCCCTCTCTTTTGTGCTCTCTCCCCCTCTCTTTTGTGCTCTCTCCCCCCTCTCTTTTGCTGTCTCTCTCCCTCTTTTTTGCTCTCTCTCTTCCCCCCTCTCGTTTGCTCTCACTCTCCTCTCGTTTGCGCTCTCTCCCCCTCTCTTTTGTGCTCTCTCCCCCTTCCTTTTGTGCTCTCTCTCCCCCTCTCTCTTTTGTGCTCTCTCCCCCTCTCTTTTGTGCTCTCTCCCCCCTCTCTTTTGTGCTCTCCCCCCCTCTCTTTTGTGCTCTCTCCCCCCTCTCTTTTATGCTTTCCACCCCTCTCTTCTGTGCTCTCTCTCCCCCCTCTCTTTTGTGCTATCTCCCCCCTCTCCTTTGCTCACTCTCCCCAATCTCTTTTGCTCACTCTCCCCAATCTCTTTATCCCCCTCTTCTGCTCTCACTATCCCCTTCTTTTTAGAGCTCTCTGTCTTATGAATCACCGTCTCACTGTGCACAGCCACACACCCGGCATCTGGCCCGCCCTGCCCGTGTCACGCTCGGCCCCGCCCAGCTCCGCCCACATCACGCTCGGCCCCGCCCGACAACGCCCATGTCACGCCCGGGCCATGCCCACATCACGTCCGTCGGTCACGCCCACTCCACCACACGTGACGCCGGGGGAAGTCATCTAGACAGTTAGAAGGCCAGGTGTGTTTGTCCTCGTGCGCAGTCTCTACTGCGCATGACAGCTTCAGACAAACACACTTGGCCTTTTATTATATAGGATTTTACATTAGTAATAGGCGTAATTTCACAGCTGACCTTCAAATACGCCCAGTTTCTTTATCAATGCTTTGCGCCAATAGGGAACAGAAATTTCTCCTTAAATTGCATGTTCTATATTTCGCCATACAAACGGAGGCGAACACCATTATCATTATGCTTTTACATCTTGTGATGCAGTACTTTCTTTTTTAAACTCATTTTTTAAAGGCTTGGAAGAGATTGTTATTGCCATAAATTTGCGCTTCCACAGGTGCATACGTGTACCAAGAGTTATATATATATATGTGTATATCATATATTGATTTTTGTGATCTTAAATTACCAACATATGGCAAAAACAGCACGGAAACATTATATAATATAAATATACGCAGAATAGATACCTAAAAAACGCTTTTTTAATAATCAAGACACGGTGGCGTAACATTTTATAGGGATGTACTGTGAGAAATAGGAAGTAAATGCTTTTTCCGACGGGCGAAATTTATCATTATTACGTGCCAGCTCACCTGCGCAAAGTTACGTCTGTTTTTCTTATAAATACAGGCGCACATGTGCGCTTCTCCGGAGGCGAGCTGGGGCGCAGTTACAGGCGAAGCACATATGGAGTTTGTTTAGCCTTTGATAAATCGACCCCTAAGTGCAGCATTTAAATTGACTCCTAGTGCCATGAAGAGATACAGGCTTCAACTCCATGTACAGTGCTGACCTCTAGTGTTCACTTCTGTCAGTGCATCCTATAACCTAATGGACATGGAACTCAAAATTAAACTTGATTCAGATAAAACAAGCAGTTTTAAGAAACTTCTATTATCAAGTGTCCTTCATTTGGTTTCCTTTGTTAAAAAGCATATCTAGGTGGGCTCAAAAGCAGCAATGCACTACTGGGAGGTAGCTTCTGATTGGCGGCTACACACATTTATGTCTCTTGTCATTTGCTCACCAGATGTGCTCAGCTAATTGTAAGTAGTATATTGTTGCTTTGCAAGGGAGTTCAACACACCTATATGCACACATGAACACACATATATGTACACATGAACACACATATATGTACACATGAACACACATATATGTACACATGAACACACCTATATATACACATGAACACACCTATATATACACATGAACACACATATATGTACACATGAACACACATATTATGTACACATGAACACACATATATGTACACATGAATACACCTATATCTATGCACATGAACACACCTATATGTACACATGAATACACCTATATGCACACATGAACACACATATTATGTACACATGAACACACATATATGTACACATGAACACACCTATATATACACATGAATACACCTATATATATGCACATGAATACACCTATATGCACACATGAATACACCTATATGCACACATGAACACACATATATGTACGCATGAATACACCTATATGCACACATGAACACACATATGTACACATGAACACACATATATGTACACATGAACACACCTATATATACACATGAATACACCTATATATACACATGAATACACCTATATGCACACATGAACACACATATATGTACACATGAATACACCTATATGCACACATGAACACACATATATGTACACATGAACACACCTATATATACACATGAATACACCTATATATACACATGAATACACCTATATGCACACATGAACACACATATATGTACACATGAATACACCTATATGCACACATGAACACACATATATGTACACATGAATACACCTATATATGCACATGAATACACCTATATGTACACATGAACACACATATATGTAAACATGAATACACCTATATATACACATGAATACACATATATGTACACATGAACACACATATATGTACACATGAACACACATATATGTACACATGAATACACCTATATGCACACATGAACACACATATATGTACACATGAACACACATATATGTACACATGAATACACCTATATGTACACATGAATACACATATATGTACACATGAACACACCTATATATACACATGAATACACCTATATATACACATTAATACACCTATATGCAAACATGAACACACATATATGTACACATGAATACACCTATATATACACATGAATACATATATATGTACACATGAATACACCTATATGTACACATGAATACACCTATATGCACACATGAACACACATATATGCACACATGAACACACATATATGCACACATGAATACACCTATATGTACACATTAATACACATATATTTACACATGAACACACATATATGTACACATGAACACACCTATATGTACACATGAATACACCTATATGTACACATGAACACACATATATGTACATATGAATACACCTATATGTACACATGAACACACCTATATGTACACATGAACACACCTATATGTACAGATGAACACACATATATGTACACATGAATACACCTATATGTACACATGAATGCACATATATATACACATGAACACACATATATGTACACATGAACACACCTATATGTACACATGAATACAGCTATATGTACACATGAACACACCTATATGTACACATGAATACACATATATGTACACATGAACACACATATATGTACACATGAAGAAACATATATGTACACATGAACACACATATATGTACACATGAATACACCTATATGTACACATGAACACACATATATGAACACATGAATACACCTATATGTACACATGAATACACATATATGTACACATGAACACACCTATATGTACACATGAATACACCTATATGTACACATGAATACACCTATATGCACACATGAACACACATATATGTACACATGAACACAAATATATGTACACATGAACAAACCTATATGTACACATGAACAAACCTATATGTATACATGAACACACATATATGTACACATGAACACACATATATGTACACATGAACACACGTATATGTACACATGAACACACGTATATGTACACATGAACACACGTATATGTACACATGAACAAACATATATGTACACATGAACAAACCTATATGTACACATGAACACACATATATGTACACATGAACACACATATATGTACACATGAACACAAATATATGTACACATGAACAAACCTATATGTACACATGAATACACCTATATGTACACATGAACACACATATATGTACACATAAACACATATATGTACACATGAACACACATATATGTACACATTGTTAAGATTACTGCAGCTTTTACTGTATCTTTGCACTAACCTTGTCTCATAATTATATGTTAGAAGTGCTGCAGCTATAAGCTCAGCTCACCACACCCCCTGTGACATCATCAGAAGCCAAGTTAGTTTTTACTGATGGAACCTGCTAGAGAATAAGCCATGTGGTTGTAGCTAAATAAAAGTTATCTAAAGTTCCTGCTGCAGAGTCTTCATGATATGTGCAAGACACAAGGTAACAGCACACAACTGAATGTTCTAATCCTGACTACACAGAGAACATAACAGCTGGCGACGAGGATCTGTGGTCTGACCCTATAATGGCACTTATTGGCACCTTACCTGTGTTTGCAGCAGACACAGACAGATGGGATACATGGGTTGAACAGTTTGAGCTATATTGTACAGCAAATAACATAGGAGCTGATAAGCAAGTTGCTGTGTTTCTGACAACTATAGGCTCAGCAGCTTACACTACATTAAGGGACATTCTCTCACCAGATAAACCTAATGCTAAACCTCTGTCTGACCTGATCTGCCTGTTATCTGACCACTACCTACCTAAGCCTCTAGAGATATCAGAACGCTTTAAGTTTTACACACGCAAGCAATTGCAGCATGAGGACATTAAAACTTACGTGATCAGTTTAAAGAAACTAGCAAGTAGCTGCAGATTTGGGGATTATTTAAACACTGCTTTACGTGATATGTTTGTTATTGGACTCATGGACTGTACAGTACAAAAGAGACTATTAGCAGAGGATGATTTAACACTAAAGCGTGCTATAGAGATAGCTACAGTCATGGAACTTGCAACTAAAGATGCACAAATTCTCCAGGCCCCAGCACAGGCAGTTTGTGATAAGAAAATAGATGTTTTTCATACAAGTATGCACCTTAATAAACAGTATCCAGCTAGACAAGGGTCACAGACAGCATGTTACAGATGTGGTGACACAAATCACACAGCAAATGCCTGCAGCTTTAGGAACAGCACCTGCTATGGGTGTGGGAAGATTGGTCATACAAAGAGAGTGTGCAGGAGTTCCTTGGACAGAGATAAAAGTAAGAAAGGCAGCAAGTCACGTGCAGCTTTTCATGTGCAAGTAGATACACCACACACTGATTCAGAGGAAGACAAACCATTATACACATTACAGATCTATAGCATTGAGAATAAAATTCCAGAACTGCAAGCAAAGGTGAATATAGATGTAGACCTCTCATTATGGAAGTTGATACAGGAGCAGCAGTCTCTGTTATCACAGTTGCTGATTGTAACCGCCTGGGACTAAGGCAACCAATTGTTCCAACAGCTGTCACCATGCAAACATATTCAAATTAAATAATAAAGCCTATTGGGTGTGTATCACCTACAGTGACATTTAATGGTATAACTAAAAAGCTACGCCTCTACATTTTACCTAAAGGAGGACCACCTTTGTTTGGTAGATCCTGGATCCAAGCATTGGGCATGCCAAAGTTACCACAACAGTTACCGCTTAACAAACTGCTGGACCAAAGTGGGAATTCAAATTCTTCTTGGATTAATTCACTAAAGCACAAATATAAGACTGTATTTGATGGGAACCTAGGTTTAGTAAAAGACAAGCAGATTCAGCTTCACCTAAAAGAAAATGCTATTCCAAAATTTTGTAAACCAAGAGTTGTACCATTTGCACTTAAACCTAAAATTGAAACAGAACTAGAAAGACTACGAAATCAGGGGATTATTGTTCCAGTGTCTAGCAGTGAATGGGCTTCCCCAATAGTTCCTGTCAGAAAAAAGAATGGGGACATTCGCATCTGTGAAGATTTCAGAGTGGGCCTTAACCCTCAATTACTTGTGGATCAGTATCCTTTACCACGGATTGAAGAATTGTTTAGTTCTCTGACAGGGGGTGAAAATTTTACAAAAATTGACTTGCATCAAGCATACTTACAATTAGAGGTGCATCCAGACTACAGACACCTGTTAACTATCAACACTCACAAAGGACTTT
This sequence comes from Bombina bombina, assembly GCF_027579735.1. NCBI lineage: Eukaryota > Metazoa > Chordata > Amphibia > Anura > Bombinatoridae > Bombina > Bombina bombina. Next base: position 1,574,571,315 of record NC_069499.1, read on the forward strand.
TTCAGTATACGCGGATGGTGTTTGGCATTGCCCCAGCACCTGCAGTGTGGCAACGGATAATGGATGAGATCTTGGCAGGTATTCCACATACCCACTGTATGTTAGATGACATGCTTATCACTGGTGAAAATGATGCCACTCATAAAGCCAATGTTGAAGCTGTTTTACAACGCCTACAGGAATTCGGACTGAAAGTTAACATGGAAAAGTGTGAGTTCTTCTGCAAGAGTTTAGAATATTGTGCACATGTAGTGGACAAGACTGGTCTACACACAACTGCTGAAAAAGTGAAAGCGCTGGTTCATGCTCCCACCCCTGTTAATGTATCTCAGCTACGTTCTTATTTGGGGTTGCTCAATTACTATCACAGATTTTTACCAAATTTGGCTCATTTACTATATCCACTACACCGTCTTTTAGATAGTAAAAACCAGTGGGCCTGGACTGACTTATGTACACGAGCATTTGAACGCTCTAAGCAGCTTCTTCTGGAATCAAGACTCCTTGTCCACTATGACCTTAAGAAGCCTTTGGTACTAGCCTGTGATGCTTCACCATATGGTTTAGGCGCAGTACTTTCACACATTATGCCCGATGGTTCTGAACATCCTGTGTCTTTTGCGTCCAAATCTTTAACTCCATCGGAGAGAAATTATGCCCAGATTGATCGGGAAGCTTTAGCAATAATTTGGGCTGTGAAGAAATTCCACATTTATATATATGGCAGACCTTTTACTCTGATCAAGGATCATAAACCACTTTTGTCCATTCTGCACCCTCAGAAGGGTATCTCCAACACAACAGCTGCTCGACTTCAGCGCTATGCACTTCAGCTGGTGGCTTACAACTACTCCATTAAATATCGATGCCACAGTGATCATACGAATGTGGATATGTTTTCTAGATTACCAATGGTACATCACATGACAACATCTTCTAAAATCATAGAAACCCCTCCACAGCGTGTAAATCTAAATTCCAAAGTGATTGCTACTTATTCATGCTCTGATTCTACCTTACAGGAAATCAAGTCTTTTGACCTCTAATTGTACACATGAACACACATATATGTACACATAAACACATATATGTACACATGAACACACGTATATGTACACATGAACACACATATATGTACACATGAACACACATATATGTACACATGAACACACATATATGTACACATGAATACACCTATATGTACACATGAACACACATATATGTACACATGAATACACCTATATGTACACATGAACACACATATATTCACACATGAATACACCTATATGCACAGATGAACACACATATATATGTACACATGAACACACCTATATGTACACATGAACACACCTATATGTACACATGAACACACCTATATGTACACACGAACACACATATATGCAAACATGAACACACATATATGTACAAATGAACACACATTTATGCACACATTAACACACATATATGAACACACATATATGCAGACATGAACACACCTATATGCACACATGAATACACATATATGTACACATTAACACACATATATGTACAAATGAACACACATATATACACATGAACACACACGTATATATATATATATATATATATATATATATATACACACACACATGAACACACATATATGTACATATGAACACACATATATGTACATATGAACACACATATATGCACACATGAATACACCTATATGTACACATGAACACACATATATGCACATATGAATACACCTATATGCACACATGAACACACACATATGTACACATGAACACACATATATGTACACATGAACACACATATATGCACACATGAGCACACATATATGTACACATGAACACACATATATGCACACATGAACACACATATATGTACACATGAATACACATATATTCACACATGAACACACATATATGTACACATGAATACACATATATGCACACATGAACACACGTATATGTACATATGAACACGCAGGGTGCCTTCCTTGACCCCCCCCTCCCCACGGGTAGAGGCAAAAAAAATTGTGTAGATGTGGGATTTACATTACATCGGGCTTTACCCACATCCTGCTACCCGTAACATATATAATCTATACACTTTGGTTATTGAAAGCAAATTAAATCCAATGAAGGGTTGAATGGTTGCCTTTGGTTCTGAGACTCCTCCTCTGTCACAGAGTCTCACCCACTTAAGGTGCAATAATCCTATTTCTGCTGAGGGAAGCTAAATAACCCCAGAGCAAGCCACACAGAAATGTAAGTACCATGTGTTCCACACAGTCCAGGGTGATAACACAGCAGGACCGCTGACAGGCTATCATTTAGTGTATTGTAGGAAGTGTTACTGTCCATTACTAGATGATCTCACTATCCCTCTAACCAGACTGTGCTCCAGCTCCTCCCACCAGCAGCAGCAGTGTTTACTGAAGCGTTTCTGTTCTCTGTCCAGAGGGAACTTAGCGCCTCCTGCAAAATTAGTGCACACACTCCATTCCCAAGCGTTCTTGCTCAACTTGACCCCTGACTTTTATCATCAAATTTGCTTCATTCTCTTGTTATCCTTTAAAGAAGGAACAGCATTGTACTTGTGGCAGCTAGATGAACACAACTGGTTAGCCAATCACAAGAGACAAATGTGTGCAGGCACCAATCAGCAGCTAGTTCCCACTACTGTAGGATATGTGTGTATTCTTTTTCAACAAGGGTTACAAAGAGAACAAAGCCATTTTGAAAATAGAAGTGAATTTTAAAAGTTCTTAAAATCACATGCTCTATCTGAATCATGCAAGTTTACTTTTGACTTTCCTGTCCCTTTAACTTTTCTTTTTATAACCTTTTTTTTCAGATGCATTCATTGTTTTGAATTTGAAGTGATATAAATAAATGAAGGATTGGACAAGGGACTGGGATCTAAAGTTCAACCCTTCAAAGTACCAAATTATGCATTAAGGAAAGAAAAACCAAAAGTTTACTTACAGACTCAATGACACTTTTGTGACTGTTACAAATGAGGAGCAGGACTTGGGAATTATTATTTCAGATTTAAACAGATAGTAAACAGTGTAGTACTGCAGCGAGTAAGGCCAGCAGAATGCCTGGATGTATTGGTAGAGGCATTTGTAGCAGAAATAGTGAGGTTCTTATGCCACTTTACAGATCATTAATTAGGCCACATTTTGAGTATTGTGTGCAGTTCTGGAGGCCATATCTACATATCTGTGCAAAGGAAGGCTACCAAAATGGTACATGGTCTAAAAATGAAATGTGTCTGGGATAAGCATAAGGCTATCCTACATACTAATTAATGCCTGGGATAAGCATAAGGCTATCCTACATACTAATTAATACCTGGGATAAGCATAAGTCTATCCTACATACTAATTAATGCCTGGGATAAGCATAAGGCTATCCTACATACTAATTAATGCCTGGGACAAGCATAAGGCTATCCTACATACTAATTAATTCCTAGGATAAGCATAAGGCTATCCTACATACTAATTAATGCCTGGGACAAGCATAAGGATATCCTACATACCAATTAATGCCTGGGATAAGCATAAGGCTATCCTACATACTAATTAATGCCTGGGATAAGCATAAGGCTATCCTACATACTAATTAATACCTGGGATAAACATAAGGCTATCTAATGCCTGGGATAAGCATAAGGCTATCCTACATACTAATTAATACCTGGGATAAGCATAAGTCTATCCTACATACTAATTAATGCCTGGGATAAGCATAAGGCTATCCTACATACTAATTAATGCCTGGGATAAGCATAAGGTTATCCTACATACTAATTAATGCCTGGGATAAACATAAGGTTATCATACATACTAATTAATGCCTGGGATAAACATAAGGCTATCCTACATACTAATTATTGCCTGGGGTAAGTATAAGGCTATCCTCCATACTAATTAATGCCTGGGATAAACATAAGGCTATCCTACATACTAATTAATGCCTGGGGTAAGTATAAGACTATCCTACATTCTAATTAATGCCGGGGATAAGCATAAGGCTATCCTACATACTAATTAATGCCTGGGATAAGCATAAGGCTATCCTACATACTAACTAATGTCTGGGATAAGCATAAGGTTATCCTACATACTAATTAATGCCTGGGATAAGCATAAGGCTATCCTACATACTAATTAATGCCTGGGATAAGCATAAGGTTATCCTACATACTAATTAATGCCTGGGATAAGCATAAGGCTATCCTTCATACTAATTAAGTATAAGGCTACCAAAATGGTACATGGTCTAAAAATGAAATGTGTCTGGGATAAGCATAAGGCTATCCTACATACTAATTAATGCCTGGGATAAACATAAGGTTATCCTACATACTAATTATTTCCTGGGATAAGCATAAGGCTATCCTACATACTAATTAATTCCTGGGATAAGCATAAGGCTATCCTACATACTAATTAATGCCTGGGATAAGCATAAGGGTATTCTACATACTAATTAATTCCTGGGATAAGCTTAAGGCTATCCTACATACTAATTAATCCCTGGGATAAGCATAAGGGTATCCTACATACTAATTAATGCCTGGGATAAGCATAAGGCTATCCTACATACTAATTAATACCTGGGATAAGCATAAGGCTATCCTACATACTAATTAATGCCTGGGATAAGTATAAGACTATCCTACATACTAATTAATGCCTGGGATAAGCATAAGGCTATCCTACATACTAATTAATGTCTGGGATAAGCATAAGGCTATCCTACATACTAATTAATGCCTGGGATAAGCATAAGGCTATCCTACATACTAATTAATGCCTGGGATAAGCATAAGGCTATCCTACATACTAATGACAGCCTGATAAAACAAGCTATACGGTCGAGAAACGCGTTGCTGTTTTTATTTGTGTCACAATAACATTTTGACATTATATAAGTACTTGCTCTACGTACTTCATTCATCCACCACGGACTTTAAACTTTCCATTTTGAGTTCTGCTATCGAGCCTGCTGCACTGGGATTGGCCATTATGCTGCTACTGTGCTACGTTTAACTCCTTAACTGCATATTAGCTTCTGGTATTCACGTGGTATTATCAGTGTGTTAGTCTGTCGGGCGACTTGAGGTCCTGGCCTGCTCTCTTTGTGAGTACCCTCCTGGTCTGAGCTTGTAACCAATATCTATGCATCTCCTTATCCAGACAATATTGCTTTATGAGGTGCCTCTTTATCTGTCTCTACAGGTCTTGTCTATCGTTCCTTTATTACAAGAGTGCTGCCTTCGTCTATGGTTCCTCCTGATTATTTATCCATGATTTGTTTGCGCACCTCTCTTAGAGGCACCGTGCCCTATCCCATTTGTCTACATACTAATTAAAGCATAAGGCTATCCTATGTACTTTCTTATGCCTGGGATAAGCATAAGGCTCTCCTATGTACTAACTAATGCCTGGGATAAGCATAAGGCTATCCTACATACTAACTAATGCCTGGGATAAGCATAAGGCTCTCCTATGTACTTACTAATGCCTGGGATAAGCATAATGTTCTCCTATGTACTAACTAATGCCTGGGATAAGCATAAGGCTATCCTACGTCCTAATTAATATCTGGGATAAGCATAAGGCTATCCTACATACTAATTAATGCCTGGGATAAGCATACGACTATCCTACATACTAATTAAGGTCTGGGATAAGCATAAGGCTGTCCTACATACTAATTAATGCCTGGGATAAGCATAAGGCTATCTTACATACGAATTCATGTCTGGGATAAGCATAAGGCTATCTTACATACTAATTCATGTCTGGGATAAGCATAAGGCTATGCTACATACACATTAATGCCTGGGATAAGCATAAGGCTATCCTACATACTAATTAATGCATGGGATAAGCATAAGGCTATCCTACATACTAATTAATGCCTGGGATAAGCATAAGGCTATCCTACATACTAATCAGTGCCTGGGATAAGCATAAGGCTATCCTACATACTAACTAATGCTTGGAATAAGCATAAGGCTATCCTACGTACTAATTAATGCCTGGGATAAGCATAAGGCTATTCTACATACTAATTAATGCCTGAGATAAGCATAAGGCTATCCTACATACTGATTAATGCCTGGGATAAGCATAAGGCTATCCTACTTACTAATTAATGCCTGGGATAAGCATAAGGCTATTCAACATACTAATTAATGCCTGGGATAAGCATAAGGTTATTCTACATACTAATTAATGCCTGGGATAAACATAAGGTTATTATACATACTAATTAATGCCTGGGATAAACATAAGGCTATCCTACATACTAATTATTGCCTGGGGTAAGTATAAGGCTATCCTCCATACTAATTAATGCCTGGGATAAACATAAGGCTATCCTACATACTAATTAATGCCTGGGGTAAGTATAAGACTATCCTACATTCTAATTAATGCCGGGGATAAGCATAAGGCTATCCTACATACTAATTAATGCCTGGGATAAGCATAAGGCTATCCTACATACTAACTAATGTCTGGGATAAGCATAAGGTTATCCTACATACTAATTAATGCCTGGGATAAGCATAAGGCTATCCTACATACTAATTAATGCCTGGGATAAGCATAAGGTTATCCTACATACTAATTAATGCCTGGGATAAGCATAAGGCTATCCTTCATACTAATTAAGTATAAGGCTACCAAAATGGTACATGGTCTAAAAATGAAATGTGTCTGGGATAAGCATAAGGCTATCCTACATACTAATTAATGCCTGGGATAAACATAAGGTTATCCTACATACTAATTATTTCCTGGGATAAGCATAAGGCTATCCTACATACTAATTAATTCCTGGGATAAGCATAAGGCTATCCTACATACTAATTAATGCCTGGGATAAGCATAAGGGTATTCTACATACTAATTAATTCCTGGGATAAGCTTAAGGCTATCCTACATACTAATTAATCCCTGGGATAAGCATAAGGGTATCCTACATACTAATTAATGCCTGGGATAAGCATAAGGCTATCCTACATACTAATTAATGCCTGGGATAAGCATAAGGCTATCCTAAATACTAATTAATGCCTGGGATAAGCATAAGGGTATCCTACATAATAATTAATGCCTGGGATAAGCATAAGGCTATCCTACATACTAATTAATGCCTGGGATAAGCATAAGGGTATCCTACATACTAATTAATGCCTGGGATAAGCATAAGGCTATCCTACATACTAATTAATGCCTGGGATAAACATAAGGTTATCCTACATACTAATTAATTCCTGGGATAAGCATAAGGCTATCCTACATACTAATTAATGCCTGGGATAAGCATAAGGGTATCCTACATACTAATTAATGCCTGGGATAAGCATAAGGCTATCCTACATACTAATTAATGCCTGGGATAAGCATAAGGCTATCCTACATACTAATTAATGCCTGGGATAAGCATAAGGCTATCCTACATACTAATTAATGCCTGGGATAAGCATAAGGCTATCCTACATACTAATTAATGCCTTGGATAAGCATAAGGCTATCCTACATACTAATTAATGCCTGGGATAAACATAAGGTTATCCTATATACTAATTAATGCATGGGATAAGTATAAGGCTATCCTACATATAAACTAATGCCTGGGTTAAGCAATAGGCTATCCTACATACTAATTAATGCCTGAGATAAGCATAAGGCTATCCTACATACTAATTAATGCTTGGGATAAGTATAAGGCTATCCTACATACTAATTATTGCCTGGGATAAGCATAAGGCTATCCTACATACTAATTAATGTCTGGGATAAGCATAAGGCTATCCTACATACTAATTAATGCCTGGGATAAGTATAATACTATCCTACATACTAATTAATGCATGGGATAAGTATAAGGCTATCCTACATATAAACGAATGCCTGGGTTAAGCAATAGGCTATCCTACATACTAATTAATGCCTGACATAAGCATAAGGCTATCCTACATACTAATTAATGCTTCGGATAAGCATAATACTATCCTACCTACTAGTTAATGCATGGGATAAGCATAAGTCTATCCTACATACTAATCAGTGCTTGGGATAAGCATAAGGCTATCCTACATACTAATTAATGCCTGGGATAAGCATAAGGGTATCCTACATACTAATTAATGCCTGGGATAAGCATAAGGCTATCCTACATACTAATTAATACCTGGGATAAGCATAAGGCTATCCTACATACTAATTAATGCCTGGGATAAACATAAGGCTATCCTACATACTAATTAATACCTGGGATAAGTATAAGGCTATCCTACATACTAATTAATGCCTGGGATAAGCATAAGGCTATCCTACATACTAATTAATGCCTGGGATAAGCATAAGGTTATCCTACATACTAATTACAGCCTGGGATAAGCATAAGGCTATCCTACATACTAATTAATGCCTGGGATAAGCATAAGACTATCCTACATACTAATTAATACCTGGGATAAGCATAAGGCTATCCTACATACTAATTAATGCCTGGGATAAGTATAAGACTATCCTACATACTAATTAATGCCTGGGATAAGCATAAGGCTATCCTACATACTAATTAATGTCTGGGATAAGCATAAGGCTATCCTACATACTAATTAATGCCTGGGATAAGCATAAGGCTATCCTACATACTAATTAATGCCTGGGATAAGCATAAGGCTATCCTACATACTAATGACAGCCTGATAAAACAAGCTATACGGTCGAGAAACGCGTTGCTGTTTTTATTTGTGTCACAATAACATTTTGACATTATATAAGTACTTGCTCTACGTACTTCATTCATCCACCACGGACTTTAAACTTTCCATTTTGAGTTCTGCTATCGAGCCTGCTGCACTGGGATTGGCCATTATGCTGCTACTGTGCTACGTTTAACTCCTTAACTGCATATTAGCTTCTGGTATTCACGTGGTATTATCAGTGTGTTAGTCTGTCGGGCGACTTGAGGTCCTGGCCTGCTCTCTTTGTGAGTACCCTCCTGGTCTGAGCTTGTAACCAATATCTATGCATCTCCTTATCCAGACAATATTGCTTTATGAGGTGCCTCTTTATCTGTCTCTACAGGTCTTGTCTATCGTTCCTTTATTACAAGAGTGCTGCCTTCGTCTATGGTTCCTCCTGATTATTTATCCATGATTTGTTTGCGCACCTCTCTTAGAGGCACCGTGCCCTATCCCATTTGTCTACATACTAATTAAAGCATAAGGCTATCCTATGTACTTTCTTATGCCTGGGATAAGCATAAGGCTCTCCTATGTACTAACTAATGCCTGGGATAAGCATAAGGCTATCCTACATACTAACTAATGCCTGGGATAAGCATAAGGCTCTCCTATGTACTTACTAATGCCTGGGATAAGCATAATGTTCTCCTATGTACTAACTAATGCCTGGGATAAGCATAAGGCTATCCTACGTCCTAATTAATATCTGGGATAAGCATAAGGCTATCCTACATACTAATTAATGCCTGGGATAAGCATAAGACTATCCTACATACTAATTAAGGTCTGGGATAAGCATAAGGCTGTCCTACATACTAATTAATGCCTGGGATAAGCATAAGGCTATCTTACATACGAATTCATGTCTGGGATAAGCATAAGGCTATCTTACATACTAATTCATGTCTGGGATAAGCATAAGGCTATGCTACATACACATTAATGCCTGGGATAAGCATAAGGCTATCCTACATACTAATTAATGCATGGGATAAGCATAAGGCTATCCTACATACTAATTAATGCCTGGGATAAGCATAAGGCTATCCTACATACTAATCAGTGCCTGGGATAAGCATAAGGCTATCCTACATACTAACTAATGCTTGGAATAAGCATAAGGCTATCCTACGTACTAATTAATGCCTGGGATAAGCATAAGGCTATTCTACATACTAATTAATGCCTGAGATAAGCATAAGGCTATCCTACATACTGATTAATGCCTGGGATAAGCATAAGGCTATCCTACTTACTAATTAATGCCTGGGATAAGCATAAGGCTATTCAACATACTAATTAATGCCTGGGATAAGCATAAGGCTATCCTACGTACTAATTAATGCCTGGGATAAGCATAATGTCTTTTTAGGCGAATACATGTTTTGCCACAATCTTGCCACCTTTTAATTTGCGAGATAAAACTGTGATATTTGCTGTTGTAAAAATATTTAAAGAATCTGCCAGATCTTGCAGAGAGCTTTCATCTTTGCCCATGGAATGCTTCAGTTCAGCCCACAAGCAAAGGGGGGGAAGCTCATTTTACAATAAGGAAAATAATAAGCTTTGAATTTTGTATTATATAAGTATATATTTCACAGCATATTTTTGGATGTGCATTGTAGTTTTATAAAGATTTCTACGGTCTGTTTTTTATAGAGTTGTTTTCTTGCGTAATTTCAATATGAACAATTTTTCCATAAAATACGATTTTTGCAGAAGTATTTTGTTACAAATTTAAATGTGATTTAACAATACATATTCATATCAGTGGGACCAGCAATTAGTGACTGAACGTTTTTAATAATTTCAGTAATTTCTTGTGTAATGTAAATGCAGCTTGTTAATCTTTAAACTATCTGTTGTCAGATATAGCAAATGATCTTTATATACAATGTGTTACAGACCGTTCAGACATCCAAGGAAAGATGTGGAAAGAACCATAATTATTATGCAACTGCATTGTCTCTATAATTTATTGGATGGATATTTGAGGTTCTTGCCAGGGATGTAACGCATTCACATTTCAGAACCCTGGGAGTGCGGCCAGCCTACATATCGATAGCAAATCTCACACCGTGAGCATGAGAAGCCAGGAACAATACAACTGGGCAGTGGTCTTCTGGGCACAACCCTTTGGCAGCTTTATCATAAAGAAATCAACAAGACCAGACAATGATGCAAAGTCCATAAAAATCAAAACCAGGGAATTTATAGGGAGAAAAGCATCAGAGAAAAAAGGCTTAAGAAGCAAACGACTACCTGATAATCACCTAAAGGTAACATTTATTCATTATACAGATAATTCATTTATATAGCTCTACCCCAAGGTTATGATGTTTACAGTGTTGTATTGATAGGACCCGGGGATAGAAACAATGTCTCAGTGTTCAGACAATTGTACTTAGTAATTTCTTACAGTAGCTGAAAACTTATACAGTGCAAGTACATTTTTAGTGATGTATTTCAATACAACTTTATTGGGTATTAAATACTCATAATACCTTCATACCATAATTAAATGGTGGGATATGGCATTGATAAATTATTGGTTTCAAAGACTTTCAATTGTTTTGTCCCCATAGACATTTATGAGACCCTTTGCAAAATATTATATGTCCTAAAGGACTTTCATGTGATCTATCTACAAAAATAATTTGTCCCTTTAGACTTTCATAGGACCTTTCTTCAAGAAATCACTTGTTACCATACACTTTTATAGGACCCTAATTCAAGAAATCACTTGTCAATATACACCTTCATAGGGTCCTAATTCAAGAAATCACTTGTTACCATACACTTTTATAGGACCCTAATTCAAGAAATCACTTGTCAACATACACCTTCATAGGATCCTAATTCAAGAAATCACTTGTTACCATACACTTTCATAGGACCCTAATTCCAGAAATCACTTGTCAACATAAACTTTCATAGGACCCCTGTAGAAGAAATCTCTTGTCAAAATACACTTTGATGGGACCTTTGTACAATAAATCACTTGGCACCGTACATCTTCCACAGGACCCTTCTTCCAGAAATCACTTGTCACCATACACTTTCATGTGACCCCTGTACAATAAATCACTTGTCACCATACACTTTTTATGGGACCGTTGTAAAATAAATCACTTGTCACCATACACTTTCATGGGAACCCTGAAAAAGAAATCACTTGTCACCATACACTTAAATAGGATCCTAATTCAAGATATCACGTGTCAACATAAACTTTCATAGGACCCCTGTAGAATAAATCACTTGTCAACATACACTTTGATGGGACCTTTGTACAATAAATCACTTGTCACCATACACTTTAATAGGATCCTAATTCAAGAAATCACTTGTCACCATACACTTTCATAGGACCCCTGTAGAAGAAATCACTTGTCACCATACACTTAAATAGGATCTAATTCAAGAAATCACTTGTCACCATACACTTTAATAGGATCCTAATTCAAGAAATCACTTGTCAACATAAACTTTCATAGGACCCCTGTAGAAGAAATCACTTGTCAACATACACTTTGATGGGACCTTTGTACAATAAATTACTTGGCACCGTACACTTTCATAGGACCCTTCTTTAAGAAATCACTTGTCACCATACACTTTCATGTGACCCATGTACAATAAATCACTTGTCACCATACACTTTTTATGGGACCGTTGTACAATAAATCACTTGTTACCATACACTTTCATAGGACCCTTCTTCAAGAAATCACTTGTCACCATACACTTTCATGGGAACCCTGAAAAAAAAATCACTTGTCACCATACACTTAAATAGGATCCTAATTCAAGATATCACTTGTCAACATAAACTTTCATAGGACCCCTGTAGAAGAAATCACTTGTCAACATACACTTTGATGGGACCTTTGTACAATAAATCACTTGTCACCATACACTTTAATAGGATCCTAATTCAAGAAATCACTTGTCACCATACACTTTCATAGGACCCCTGTAGAAGAAATCACTTGTCACCATACACTTAAATAGGATCCTAATTCAAGAAATCACTTGTCAACATAAACTTTCATAGGACCCCTGTAGAAGAAATCACTTGTCAACATACACTTTGATGGGACCTTTGTACAATAAATCACTTGGCACCGTACACTTTCATAGGACCCTTCTTCAAGAAATCACTTTTCACCATACACTTTCATGTGACCCTTGTACAATAAATCACTTGTCACCATACACTTTTATGGGACCGTTGTACAATAAATCACTTGTCATCATACACTTTCATAGGACCCTTCTTCAAGAAATCACTTGTCACCATACACTTTCATGGGAACTCTGAAAAAGAAATCACTTGTCACCATACACTTAAATAGGATCCTAATTCAAGATATCACTTGTCAAAATAAACTTTCATAGGACCCCTGTAGAAGAAATCACTTGTCAACATTAGTGATGTCGCAAATTGTTCGCCGGCGAATAGTTCCCGGCGAACATAGCTTGTTCGCGTTCGCAACGGCGGCCGAACATATGCGATGTTCGATCCGCCCCCTATTCGTCATCATTAAGTAAACTTTGACCCTGTATCTCACAGTCTGCAGACACATTCCAGCCAATCAGCAGCAGACCCTCCCTCCCAGACCCTCCCAGCTCCTGGACAGCAGCCATTTTAGATTCATTCGGAAGCTGCGTTCTTAGTGAGAGGAGGGACAGTGTAGCTGCTGCTGATTTAATAGGGAAATTTATAGCTAGGCTAGTGTATTCAGTGTCCACTACAGTCCTGAAGGACTCATCTGATCTCTGCTGTAAGGACAGCACCCCAAAAATCCCTTTTTAGGGCTAGAACATCAATCTGTTTTTTCTGTTTTTTCCTGTGTAATCTAATTGCAGTTGCCTGCCTGCCAAGCCACTTGCCCAGTGCCACCACTCATATCTGGTGTAACAGTAGTGTAAATTAAAAAAAAAAAAAACTTTTTTGACTGTGAAACATCAGTCTGCTAGTGTAATGTAATTGCAGTTGCCTGCCTGCCTGCAGGGCCGCCACTAGAAATTTTGGGGCCCCTGACTCAACCATTGATCAACCCCCCCCCCTCCTTTGAAATGTGCAATTTTTGACCAAGTGACTAAAACGTATATGCACTTTATTCTTGTCTATTTAAACTTGGAAATGTTGTAAAGGTAGTAAAATACACACACACAGACACACTACTACACTGAAACACTCCCACATAAGGATTCACATATAGACACTCTAGCAGACACGCAAAGAAACACACTCAGACATAGACACCCAAACAGACACTTAGCACTTGTTTACATTGACCTGACAAGTAATGAGGTAAACTACAGTTTTGTAAAAAAAGGAGATTTAGAAAACAAAATATGGAGTTCTGATTATCTTTTTGTAAAGGAAGATGACAACTAAATTATGACAGCATGCAGTGGCTGAAAGGAAGGGCCCTGAACTGCCTAAACAATAATTTAAAGGTTAAATGGTGGATTGGTTACTTCCGGAAAGGTCTTGTTAGTCTCAAAGTCTGTAGAAAGATGTGAATAATTAGTAGTAAGGTCAAAATGTCCTAAAAAGGAACAGACAATGGACACACACACACAAACTCAAACTTGCACATACACCCAAGGAAAGACCGACAGAGACAGCCTCAGAAAACACACAAAGACATACACACACACACACAGAGACACCCACAGAAAACACACAAAGACATACACACACAGAGAGACAACCACATAAAAAACACAGAAAGACATACATACACACACTCTCACTGACACATCCACAGAAAACACACAAAGACATACACACACCCTCACAGAGACACCCACATAAAACACACACCCTCACAGAGACATCCACAGAAAACACAGACATACATACATACATATATACATACATACATACACACACACACCCTCACAGAGACATCCACAGAAAGCACAGACATACACACCCACCCTCACAGAGGCATCCAGAGAAAATGCACAAAGACATACATACACACACCCTCACAGAGACACCCACAGAAAAAGCTCAAAGACATATGCACACACCCTCACAGACATCCACAGAAAATGCACAAAGGCATACACACCCACCCACCCTCACAGAGAGACCCACAGATAAAAGATACATACACACTCATAGAGACACAAACCAAAGCACAAAGACATAAACACAGACACCCACAGAAACACTCACAGGAGGAAACATTTATGCACCTTGCATCCCCTAAATCAACAGTGTGTGACATGCATGATAATTTTTTTTTTTAGAAATTAAGAGATAACTTTTTAAAGAATCATATTTGTAAATGTGCAAACAAAAATAATTCTGTGAATTCAAAATTGTACATTAATGAGCTGGGTAGATGGCTAGATGAAGAAAAGTACCTTTAAAACGTTGACATATGTTTGTTTGTTTTTTCCCCCATTTTCCCCAACCTAGAGCACCACTTCAAATATAGTGTACAAATTTTCCCATCTGTCAGCTGTACTTATGGATTTTGAAAATGCTGTACTCTATATGGTCTTGGTGGGACCATAAGCTGTGGTACTCATACCATTAGATCTGGTTAAATGCAGGATTTAGGCTTGTTGGTATGTATTTCAAAATTAAGTCAGCTGTAGTATAAACTGAATAGTTTTAAGTTAACCTATCTCATTTCAAACACTGAGCAATCTTAGTCTGAGAGTATAAAATTTTATGCAGATGTAAAAATCTTAGATAAAATGCCTCCTTGCATCTGGAAAGTCCATGCATAAAGGGGCAGTAAACTGGAATGTAATATATATATATATATATATATATATATATATAATATAAAATGCAAATCTGCTAAAAGGGCATCTACCATTTGTGTATTGAGGAGGAAACATTGCTGCATGGTTTTAAATATAGAATTTCTACAGCATTGTCAAATACATTGCTGCTAAAAAAAAATTGTTTTTATGGACCCCTAGCCCAACCAAACAACTACTACCACACTGAAGTTACAATCCAAAATTGCACAAAGAAATAAAAAACATTTGATAAATAAGTCCTACCTCCTCTGCAAATTAAAGGGATCTGTCGTCTGACTCAGGCACACACTGTACAAAGTGCCAAGTCTGTCTCACACTGTGCATAGTGGTTTAGTGCACAATAAGAAATCCTCTCAAATGCTAATACTTTACTCTGTGTAATAATGTTTCCCATGCTCAATTAGCACTCTGCTGTAGTACCCACTGGTGGCTGCCCAAATTTAAAAAAATAAAAATAAAAAATAAATATTTTTTTTTTTTAGTTCTTGCCTCGTGTACCCCCCTGGCTCATTGGGCCCCTGACAGGAGTCACCCCTGTCACCCCCTGATGGTGGCCCTGCCTGCCTGCCAGCGTGTGTGCCAGGCTCACTTGCCCAGTGCCACCACTCATATCTGGTGTAACAGTAGTGTAAATTTTAAAAAAAAACTTTTTTGACTGTGAAACATCAGTCTGCTTGTGTAATCTAATTGCAGTTGCCTACCTGCCAGCGTGTGTGCCAGGCCCACTTGCCCAGTGCCACCACTCATATCTGGTGTAACAGTAGTGTAAATTTAAAAAAAAAAACTTTTTTGACTGTGAAACATCAGTCTGCTAGTGTAATCTAATTGCAGTTGCCTGCCTGCCAGCATGTGTGCCAGGGTCACAGCGTATACTGTGCCCATTTGCCCAGTGCCACCACTCATATCTGGTGTAACAGTAGTGTAAATTTAAAAAAAAAACGTTTTTGACTGTGAAACATCAGTCTGCTTGTATAATCTAATTGCAGTTGCCTGCCTGCCAGCGTGTGTACCAGGCTCACAGCGTATACTGTGCCCACTTGCCCAGTGCCACCACTCATATCTGGTGTAACAGTAGTGTAAATTTAAAAAAAAAAAACTTTTTTGACTGTGAAACATCAGTCTGCTTGTGTAATCTAATTGTAGTTGCCTGCCTGCCAGTGTGTGTGCCAGGCCCACTTGCCCAGTGCCACCACTCATATCTGGTGTAACAGTAGTGTAAATTTAAAAAAAAAAAACTTTTTTGACTGTGAAACATCAGTCTGCTAGTGTAATCTAATTGCAGTTGCCTGCCTGCCAGCGTGTGTGCCAGGCCCACTTGCCCAGTGCCACCACTCATATCTGGTGTAACAGTAGTGTAAATTTAAAAAAAAAAAAACTTTTTTGACTGTGAAACATCAGTCTGCTAGTATAATCTAATTGCAGTTGCCTGCCTGCCAGCGTGTGTGCCAGTCTCACTTGCCCAGTGCCACCACTCATATCTGGTGTAACAGTAGTGTAAATTAAAAAAAAACTAACTTTTTTGACTGTGAAACATCAGTCTGCTTGTGTAATCTAATTGCAGTTGCCTGCCTGCCAGCGTGTGTGCCAGTCCCACTTGCCCAGTGCCACCACTCATATCTGGTGTAACAGTAGTGTAAATTTAAAAAAAACTTTTTTGACTGTGAAACATCAGTCTGCTTGTATAATCTAATTGCAGTTGCCTGCCTGCCAGCGTGTGTGCCAGGCTCACAGCATATACTGTGCCCACTTGCCCAGTGCCACCACTCATATCTGGTGTAACAGTAGTGTAAATTTAAAAAAAAAAACTTTTGCTAGTGTAATCTAATTGCAGTTGCCTGCCTGCCAGCGTGTGTGCCTGGCCCACTTGCCCATATCTGGTGTAACAGTAGTGTAAATTTAAAAAAATTAAACTTTTTTGACTGTGAAACATCAGTCTGCTAGTGTAATCTAATTGCAGTTGCCTGCCTGCCACTACGTGTGTGCCAGGCCCACTTGCCCAGTGCCACCACTAATATCTGGTGTAACAGTAGGGTACATTTAAAAAAACAAAACTTTTTTTGACTGTGAAACATCAGTCTGCTAGTGTAATCTAATTGCAGTTGCCTGCCTGCCAGCGTGTGTGCCAGGCTCACAGCGTATACTGTGCCCACTTGCCCAGTGCCACCACTCATATCTGGTGTCACAGTAGTGTAAATTTAAAAAAAAAACTTTTTTGACTGTGAAACATCAGTCTGCTTGTGTAATCTAATTGCAGTTGCCTGCCTGCCAGCGTGTGTGACAGGCTCACAACGTATACTGTGCCCACTTGCCCAGTGACACAAGTGTAAGTGTACATTTAAAAAAAAAAACTTTTTGGACTGTGAAACATCAGTCTGCTTTTTTGTGTCAGGCTCACAGCGTATAATGTGCCCACTTGCCCAGTGGCACCACTCATATCTTGTTTAATAGTAGTGTAAGTGTACATTTAAAAAAAAAAACTTTTTGGACTGTGAAACATCAGTCTGCTTTTTTTGTGTCAGGCTCACAGCGTATAATGTGCCCACTTGCCCAGTGGCACCACTCATATCTTGTTTAATAGTAGTGTAAGTGTACATTTAAAAAAAAAAAAAAAACTTTTTGGACTGTGGAACATCAGTCTGCTTTTTTGTGTCAGGCTCACAGCGTATACTGTGCCCACTTGCCCAGTGCCACGACTCATATCTTGTTTAATAGTAGTGTAAGTGTACATTTAAAAACAAAAAAAAAACTTTTTGGACTGTGAAACATCAGTCTGCTTTTTTGTGTCAGGCTCACAGCATATACTGTGCCCACTTGCCCAGTGGCACCACTCATATCTTGTTTAATAGCAGTGTACATTTAAAAAAAAAATGACACACAGAGGCAGGCCACCCCGCAGGTGCCGCTGTGGTCGTGGTGCTGTGATTCCCTTTGGCCCTAGAATAATGCCCAGTGTTCAGAGGCCACGTACCATGAACTTGAAAAGTTCTGAGGACATAGTTGACTTTTTAACACAGGACACCCAATCTTCTATAGCTTCCGCTCCGAACCTTGACGCACCATCCTTCTCCAGCTTATCTTCGGGCACCTCTCAAGTTACCACTCGCCCGCCTGCCACCACCACCAACACTAGCACCACAGCTGCTTCACTTGATCTGTCAGAGGAGTTATTTACACATCAGTTGGAAGAAATGAGTGATGCGCAACCATCATTGACAGAGGATGTAGATAACAGTGATATGTCTCAGTCAGGCAGCATTACAGACATGGACGTACGGTGTGATGATGATGATGTTGTACCCGCTGCTGCTTCCTTTGTTGATTTGTCAGATACAAGTGAAGCGGTTGATGATGACGATGCGTCCGTGGATGTCACGTGGGTGCCCGCTAGAAGAGAAGAAGAACAGGGGGAAAGTTCAGATGGGGAGACAGAGAGGAGGAGGAGGAGACGAGTTGGAAGCAGGGGAAGGTCGTCGCAAGGAGCTAGTGGCACAGTCAGACAGCATGCATCGGCACCCGGGGTCAGCCAGACAGCACGCCAATCAACGCATGCTGTTGCCACCACCAGAATGCCGTCATCGTAGGGCTCAGCAGTGTGACATTTTTTGTGTGTGTCTGCCTCTGACAACAGAGATGCCATTTGCAACCTGTGCCAAATGAAACTGAGTTGTAGGTACAACTGCTTTGCGAAGGCACATGATTGCACATCACAAACGCCTATGGGATCAACACATGAGTACAAGCAGCACACAAACTCAAAGCCGCCATCCTCCTCCTGGTCCAGCATCTTCAGCCACGTCAACCACTGCTGTCCTCCTTGCCCCCTCTCAACCATCCGCCACTCCGTATCTCTTCCGGAGCAGTTCCTGCTCATCTGCCCACAGTCAGGTGTCTGTCAAGGACATGTTTGAGCGTAAGAAGCCAATGTCACAAAGTCACCCCCTTGTCCGGCGTCTGACAGCTGGCTTGTCTGAACTCTTAGCCCGCCAGCTTTTACCATACAAGCTGGTGGAGTCTGAGGCATTAAAAAAATTTGTAGCTATTGGGACACCGCAGTGGAAGGTACCCAGCCAAAATTTCTTTGCACAAAAGGCAATCCCCAACCTGTACTCGATTGTGCGACAGGAAGAAATGGCATGTCTGGCACACAGTGTTGGGGCAAGGGTCCATCTGACCACTGATAGCTGGTCTGCAAAGCATGGTCAGGGCAGGTATATCACATACACTGTGCATTGGGTAAACCTGCTGACGGCTGCCAAGCATGGAATGCGTGGCTTTGCATAGGAGTTGGTGACACCGTCACGACTTGCAGGCAGGCCTGCTGCCACCTCCTCTACTCCTCCTACTCCATCCTCTTCCATAACCTCCTCGGCTGAGTCCTCTTCTGCTGATGCGTCTTGCTTCACATCAATGGCACCCCCCAGCTCCCCAGGTACTATTCTACATCCCGGATACGGCAGTGTCACGCCGTCTTGGGGTTGACTTGCCTGAAAGCAGAGAGTGACACCGGACCAGCACTCCTGTCCGCCCTAAACGCACAGGTGGATCGGTGGCTGACTCCGCAACTGGAGATTGGCAAAGTGGTTTCTGACAACGGAAGTAATTTGGTGGCGGTAATGAAATTGGGCAAGTTGACACATGTGCCATGCATGGCACATGTGTGTAATCTGATTGTACAACGCTTTGTGCATAAGTACCCAGGCTTACAGGACGTCCTGAAGCAGGCCAGGAAGGTGTGTGGCCATTTGAGGCATTCCTACACGGCCATGGCGCACTTTTCAGATATCCAGCGGCGAAACAACATGCCAGTGAGGCACTTGATTTGTGACAGCCCGACACGTTGGAATTCAACACTCCTAATGTTCGACCGCCTGCTCCAACAAGAAAAAGCCATTAACGAGTATTTGTATGACCGGGGTGCTAGGACAGCCTCTGCAGAGCTGGGAATTTTTTTGCCACGTTACTGGACGCTCATGCGCAATGCCTGTAGGCTCATGCGTCCTTTTGAGGAGGTGACAAACCTAGTCAGTCGCACCGAAGGCACCATCAGCGACATCATACCATTTGTTTTCTTCCTGGAGCTTGCCCTGCGAAGAGTGCTGGATCAGGCCGTAGATGAGCGTGAAGAGGAAGAGTTGTGGTCACCATCACCACCAGAAACAGCCTTATCAGCAACGCTTGCTGGACCAGTGGCAACGCTGGAAGAGGATTGTGAGGAAGAGGAGTCAGAGGAGGAATGTGGCTTTGAGGAGGAGGAGGAAGACCAACCACAACAGGCATCCCAGGGTGCTCGTTGTCACTTATCTGGTACCCGTGGTGTTGTACGTGGCTGGGGGGAAGAAGATACCTTCAGTGAGATCACTGAGGACGAGGAACGGGACATGAGTAGCTCGGCATCCAACCTTGTGCAAATGGGGTCTTTCATGCTGTCGTGCCTGTTGAGGGACCCTCGTATAAAAAAGCTGAAGGAGAACGACCTGTACTGGGTGTCCACGCTACTAGACCCCCGGTATAAGCATAAAGTGCCTGAAATGTTACCGAATTGCCGCAAGTTGTAAAGGATGCAGCAGTTCCAAAATAAATTAAAAACTATGCTTTACACAGCGTATAAGGCTGATGTCACAGCACAACGGGAATCTAACAGGGGAAGAGGTGAAAGTAATCCTCCGACTCCCACAACCACGCCGGCAATGACAGGACGCTTTACAGACGTGTTGTTGATGGAGGACATGCAGAGCTTTTAAGTCCTATGCATCGCCACAGCCCTTCGGGGTCCACCCTCACGGAACGACTCGACCGACAGGTAGCAGACTACCTTGCCTTAACTGCAGATCTCGACACTCTGAGGAGCGATGAACCCCTTGACCACTGGGTGTGCAGGCTTGACCTGTGGCCTGAGCTATCCCAATTTGCGATAGAACTTCTGGCCTGCCCCGCTTCAAGTGTCCTCTGAGAAAGGACCTTCAGTGCAGCAGGAGGTATTGTCACTGAGGAGAGAAGTCGCCTAGGTCAAAAAGTCTTGATTATCTCACCTTTATTAAAATGAATGAGGGATTGATCCTGAAGGGACTGACATTGGGCGATACATTTGAGTAAAAAAGGCCTGATGAGATGAGCTGCCTTGTGCTAAAAATGGCACTTAGTGCCCCAAATTTGAAGTAGGAGGACCGACCAAGCATCTTTTTCCATCTCCCGGTTCCTAAAATCCATGCCATATACACGTCCCCTGATAGGGGACGTAACAGGGATTAAACTGCTAAGAATAGTACTACTTAACACACCACTCATATCTGGTGGCACAGTAGATTGCACGCGGTGCTCTGACAAAATGCAGAAGCACATTTGGCAGACGGACATTTGGCAGACGGACATTTGGCCGACAGAGAGAAAGCTAAAGAATGTTCTGATTTCGGCTGAGGGCAGATACTTTCCTGGTGCTGGGAAAATATTATGTATTATTAGGCTTACATATTTGTATATGTAGTCTGTGGGGTGACAGTAGAGCGCTGGTACAAGGGGGATACCACACAACTTACAGATTGAAAAGATTCTTCTCAGTGTAGATATAATGTTAGGGGGGTTGGGGTAAGTGCGCTAGGAAAGTTAAAGGTATCAGAAAAAAGTTTATTTCCTTCTTAGTGGTCGTTAGTGTTGAATTTAAGAGAGAATTATTTTTTTTTAGAATTTTTTTTTTTAAACTTACGTCCTAAAAGTTGTATATGCTTTGTTACATTGGACAGTGGTAGAGAAAAAGAGTGTAATCTTTTAAATTATATGTGCTAAGATTGCTCAAATAGTAATGGGTTATTTAAAATAAACTTATCTAAGTGATGTCGTGAAAATGTTACTGAAAAAGACTAATGTGAAAAATTATTAAAAAGTCGTTACTGGTGTTTAAAAGATTCTTATGTGTGAAAACTCCTCACATAGAGTGATGCAAATTATTAAAAACTAAGTAGTAAAGAAACTTATGGTAGAAGAAAGTTTGTAATACTATCAATGGCAATATTTGAGAATATATATTAACGGGTTCAAAGCTGCAACAAAATAACAGGTTCCATAAAACCTCTTAGAGGATCCCTTTATATAATAAATGTACACAGATGTATCAATCTCACCTATTTATTAACAGATAAAAAGTTTAAAATTTAACAAGGGGACGTCTCCCCAGATTACAACAACTTAAAAAAATATAAATGAAACGATCTCTGTAGTGATCAGCAAATAATCAGAGACTGTATATCTTATAAGCACAATATATTGCTATATTATAAACTCTGGTGATGACCTTTATATGGTAGATTCGTTATCCGGAATGAAGTCTTTACCCCCAGAGCAGTGCAGGTAGATAATACAGAATTTCTATGCAAGTACAGTTATTGGTTATATTAGCGAACAAAGTTATGCTTTATAGGAGTGATCACACACTTCCTTCTGATGTATTAAAGTCAAATTGTAACGCTTACTTGTATCCTCTGATGCTTTTCCTCCTTTAATTCTTAGAAGAAACTCTTGAGCCTGTGTCCGACGGCTATCTTCCAGCTGGGTCAGTACGCCGCATGGGTCTTGGCGTCTGACGTCATCAGTATATTTGCCGGTTATCAAAAAGAAACTCACAGCTGGGATATATGTTATATCCAGATATGATTTGGGAGATAAGTTCGTTATTTAACGTTTGATGTTACACCCTGCACCTAGTGCTAATGCACGCAGGGATAGATTGAGCTCAAATGTTAATAATCAGAAAGTATCAAAATAACCCGGGTTACCTAAGAAATTGGTTGAGAGTTGTTTTAAAGTTCAGATGTCATCATCTGTAGTAGGCACAGTCACTAAGATCGACGCGTTTCACTCACCAGGGAGCTTTATCAAGATGCAGGTGACTGGCAAAAGGTGTTCTCATATAGGTTGCAGGTAGTTCTGATTGGTTATTTCCAAGTGCTTTTTTGTTAAGGTGGAATCACAGGTGTTATCTCCATAGGGGTATCGTACTCCTTGTACATGTTCAAAGTCTTAAGGTGGAAATCTCAAAAAAGACTTAGAAACTTTATTTCAGTTCTTTTTTTCTGTACTTAGGTCATGTTTCTTATATGTCTCAAGTTCTTAAAGTGGAAGTGCTTTTTTTCTTCAAACCAATAAATATTGGTTCTTATTCTAACTCTTTGTTCTGTGTATTATGATCACATACAATATATTTTTAGAAATCAAATTGTAGTACCTTAAAAATACACTATAAAATCCCACTCCATTATAACTGTTACAAACCCTCCCATAAAAACATAACAACTATTGATATAAATGTGTTACCCAAGATATTTTACATCAGTATTCTATATAGCATATCTACATATTCTAAAATAGCTATTATCAAAAGTTAATATTTTGTATAATAGAAGGGTATCTTATCTGTTTCAAAAAGGAGATATTATAACACTACCTGTTATAGATGCTATTATAATTGAAAAAGGAAAGGTGAGAGGTCTAGTTCGGAGTTCAGGCCTTTCGGGTATAGGGTGTCGTATTTGTAGATCAGTTCGGCTTCTTTTATTAACAGTTTCTTCTCTATATTTCCACCCTTCCAATGTTTATGTATTTTCTTTATTGCCCAATATTTTAGATGTTTGGTGTTATCTTTGTGAACTATTTTAAAATGTTTATATAAGTGGGTGTCATCTTTCCATTTTTAATATTGCCAATATGCTCTCTTATGCGGTCCCTTACCATTCTTGTAGTTTCTCCAAAGTAAAAAAGATTACAGGAGCACTTTAGGACATAAATTATATTTTTATTAGTACATCTTATAATATCTTGAATAATTAGAGGTCTTATAGCATTATTAATTTCAATATTCTTCAATTTGCTGCTATGGCTACAGGCCTTACATGAATTAATCATTTTTCACATTAGTCTTTTTCAGTAACATTTTCACGACATCACTTAGATAAGTTTATTTTAAATAACCCATTACTATTTGAGCAATCTTAGCACATATAATTTAAAAGATTACACTCTTTTTCTCTACCACTGTCCAATGTAACAAAGCATATACAACTTTTAGGACGTAAGTTTAAAAAGAATTTTCTAAAAAAAAATAATAATTCTCTCTTAAATTCAACACTAACGACCACTAAGAAGGAAATAAACTTTTTACATATTTGTATACCAATTTCTGTTTTTGTACGCTTACTTGGAAAAAAAAATTTTACTCTAATAAAAAAAAATTAAACATAAATTATTGCAAAGGCAATTAACATATCTAGGAAAGTATCCCCATTTGTCTTTACCCAGTAAAACTCCATATACATTGTTACCAATGTACAAGAGGATTCTGGGTAGGATATGCAAATTAGATATGCAATATCTCAGGCTTTTTGCTTCAAATACTGTGTTAACACACAGCGATGATTGCACAGGCAATTAGCGCATGTAGGCAAGTATCCCTGCTTACCTTTACCCTTTACTAGATGTGCTAGTTGCCTGTGCAATCATCTCTATTGGTTTACTTTTGTGATATGGAGGATTTTAATCTCATGCTTTTATCTCCACCATAATTTTTAATGAATTTTGATTTTTTCCTGCAATGAGCTTTTGATTTTTAAGCAGAGAGAGAGAGAGAAGGAAAAAAAAGAGAGAGAAGAGTGAGTGAGTGAGTGAGTGAGAGAGGGAGATAGAGAGAGAGACAATAGATAGATAGATAGATAGATAGATAGATAGATAGATAGATAGGAGATAGTTTTGTGGTCACCTATTTGCACATTTTATAGTCCACAATCACTGCTGCCCCCCAGGACTTTTATGGGATTCCTGTAAGAGAAATCTTTTTCCCCACAGGACTTTTCCTGAAAGTGGCAGTGAGTTATTTGCATTACCTAATAATTGTCATTCTCTGTGTGTGCCGGATGCTCTGACCTATGCCCGAACCCTGACACCAACGGATTATGTGCATTTATCTTTATTACTTATTCTGCTCTCTAGTTCTGTGGCCAACACTGTTTTCTATCTTAGTTGTTGTTTGAGAGCTGTGCAAGTTTTGGATGGTTTCAGGAAAATGACACTGTGTTAAATTGTCAAGGCACCTAGTATGGGACACGCAGCTCTCTCTGTCTTAGCACACAATGAACACAAAGATCTCAAAAAAACAACAAAAGGTATTGCGCAATAAAAGTACTGAAACTATTCAACAATATTGATTCAGAGACCAAATCAAGTAAATGTACAAACAATAAAAAATAGAGTTGAACAGCACAGGTGACTAGGGTTTATAGAAAATGATGAAATATATTCCTTAGAGCTTAGACAGACTCCTAATACAAGTCAATCCTAAGGGTAAACTTAAAAAAGTGCAGTTTCACACTTATACATTTATTAAAGGCTATTATTTTATAACCAATCAATACTAGGTATATCTATACCACACAAATGTAAAAAGCGATCACTTTTAAAACAGGCATGAAAGATACATAATTACATAGAGTAAAAAGTCACACCACAATAAGGAGTAGACTTTAGTTCAAAATGAAAAGTCAGTATGATCCCAATAAAGGATATTTGCTTTGTTTGATGAGATGCAATGATTCTGAAAATGAATGAGAAAACCCTTTTACAGGTGGAAATATGGATTCAAAAAAGGTGTCTTTAGTTACTTACACCGTCATTTAAAGGGATAGGAAAGTGAAAATTAGACTTGCATGATTCAGATAGAGGATGTCATTTTAAGACACTTTTAATATAAATTCTATTTTCAAATGTGCTTCGTTCTATTAGTATCCCGTGTTTAAAAATGAATACGCACATATCATGCACTAGTGGGAGCTGCTGCTGATTGGTGCCTGCACACATTTGTGTCGTGTGATTGGATAACTTGATATGTTTAGCTAGCTACCAGCAGAGCAATGCTGCTCCTTCAGCAATGGATAACAAAAGAATGAAGCAAATTTGATGATAGAAGTAAATTGGAAAGTTGTTTAAAAGTGTATGTTCTGAATCATAAAAGAACATTTTGGGGTTTACTATCCCTTTAAAGTATCCTGTATCAGATGCAGCCGCCCCTCTTTGGCAATAGAAACTGCTTGGAGATCTTCTCACACAGCCGTTTATTTTGTATGTCTTGGATGGGAGACAGCAGCTTCCTCCGACAAAACCTCCGGCAATGCGCTGCTGTAAAGCAATCTGCAATAAACTACCGGGCTGGCCCTGCAGTTACAGGTGCTTCTGAGATTCAAAGTGAATTGAACAACGCGTTTCAGAGGGACTCCTCCTATCTCAAGCTCAAATTGTTCTTCTCCTGGTGCTCTTATATATACCCCAGGGGTCTTGTTATGTCATATTCACATTATATACACTTTTAATTTTTCTCGTTTTAAAATAATTAACAATTATAATATCATTTGGACAATGTGCACAATATAACAAATTGCACAATATGAAAGTACAATAGTGTTTTGAGAACAACCATACATACATCATACAGGTTACTAGTGTTTGATAGAACCTGAAATCTAAACGATCTTTATATACTCCTAATAAAAATACTGCTTATTTGTAAAACAAAATAAAATATACTTAGGATAAACGCCTACTTAACATTTGTGGGCATTATATTCACTCCAGAGAATATATAATAAACACATATCAAGAACAAAAATCAAAAGATTGTTTAATGAGATACCATTATATCTATAATGGATCCGTGTTTTATTTTTATTTATATATTTCTACCCTAATGAGTATATTACTCTATAATAATGTGCAGGAATAATAGATACATTTAGCAAAAATAGTTGTAGTTAAAATGTAAGGAAAACATTATCACAGATATTTGACACCCTCTTACAAAAATTTAGCTCTCCTGCCACCTTTGATTTCCTTTCTGGCACAATTGAGATCCCTTGCAGTAAATCAATCATTGTTGTAGGAATCTACTGCCCACCTAGCTCCCCTGTGCATTCCCTTTCTGACATAGCCCATCTCCTTAGTGAAACCATAGCTCAAAACCCAAACAGTTAAATTTTGGTCTTTGGAGATTTTAATATTGATTGGCTGAATCCTAAAAATAACAGTTTTTGCTTGCTGTTTAAGACTTTGCAGGTAACGCAATTAATATCCACCCCAACTCGCATAAATATTAAAAGCCATAATCACACCCTGCTCGATTGGATTCTCTCCACTTCTCCTGACCGAGTTCAGGAGGCAGATGTTCTCCCTAACAGTTTCAGTGACCACTGCTTAGTGTACTGCGTGCGCAAAATAAAAGCTACTAAATCCTCTCTCAAGGTTAAAATCACCAGGTCCTTCAAAAAATGTAATCTTCAATAATTTCTAAATGACATCAAGAACCTCCCCTGGCACAGATTAAACCTAATCCCAGATCTAGACTCTGCAGTTGAATTCTTTCAGTCTGAACTCCTACAAGTTTGGAATTTACATGCACCGCTGAGTAAGGTGAGAGTAAAAGGAGCACACTTGAATTGAATCACAGCTAACCTCATTCAAATGTACCAGTTTCGGGATTCATTGTGGTCAAAGTTCAAGCATACTGGCCCTATGAATGATCACTGTGTATATAGACAATGGCGAAATATATGCACTAAACAAACAAAATTGGCCAAGGCCCAATATTTCTGTGAAAATCTGAACAATAATATATCAAACCCTAGAAAGATTTGGAAAATCATAAATAACTTACACACTCCCCCAATCCACTCCCAACCCTCCACTGTCAAAGGGGACAACCAAACCCTGCAACTTTCCTTAGAAGTAGCAAATACCTTTAACAATTATTTTGTCGGATGCTCCACCACCCTGATTGACAAACTTATAAATGACACGCATCCTGAAACTACAAATGTGGATCAGGCCCCACTAAATCTGCAAAGACCCAATATAGAGAAGTTCAATTTTAGACCTGTATCCATCAATGTCGTTAATAATCTTAATAATCTAAAAATTAAAAACCAGTCTGGACCTGATTAAATCCCAGCAATTCTGTTGAAGATCAGTGCGCCGGAAATTGCTAAACCTGTCACAACCCTAATTAACGAATTCTTGGTGTCTGGATACATACCCAAACTTTGGAAGACTGCAAGAGTAGTGCCTATTCATAAAAGTGGTGAGATAACCTTTGTTTCTAATTATCGCCCAATATCATTGCTCTCAGTATTGTCAAAAATCTTAGAAAAGTGCGTCCATACGCAACTATGTGAGTATTACCAACAATCTAACTATCTGACCCCTGATCAATCAGGTTTTCGCACAAATCACTCCACTACAACTGCCCTCCTAAAAGTTTGCAACAACATCCAAACTGGCATAGACCAATGAGACCTAACTGGAGCTATTTTCCTTGATTTTGCAAAGGCCTTTGACACAGCAGACCACAACATACTACTGCAAAAACTAAAAAACTCAGGTATGGTGATAGTCCGCTAACCTGGTTTCGATCATATGTATTGGATCGATCACAATATGTCTCCATTTCTGACAACGACTCCCTCCCTCTCCCAGTCACGTGTGGTGTTCCCCAAGGTTCCATTCTCAGCCCCCTACTATTCACATTATTTATAAATGATCTGCCTAATGTCTGCAAATCCTCAACTGTACACATGTACGCAGATGACACAGTAATCTATGCAAGCAAATCCGATCTGTCGCAGCTTGAGGCAGTGCTCCAAGACCAGTTCACAGAGGTAGAAAAGTGGATCTCAAAAAACAAACTCTTCCTAAACACTGACAAAATTGTCACAATGATCTTTGGAATGGTACCTAAATTACACAAACTACAAAATACCCATCTACTCATTAAAACAAAATCAAAGTGCACACTGACCGCAGTCCACTATTTCAAATACTTGGGTATGTTGTTAGACCCCAATCTATCTTTTGGCCTTCACATAGAAAAACTTGCATCTAAACTCTATCCAAAACTAGGTGCCCTGTACAGAAACAAATCCTGCCAAAGCCCTACAGTAAAGGAAACGATTGTACAGCAAATGCTGATGCCGATTATGGATTATGGGGATGTAGTATATGCACCTGCACCGCAAACTCACCTTAATAAACTTAATACATTGTATAACTCGTTCTGCCGCTTTGTGCTACAATGTAACTACAGGACCCACCATTGTGACATGCTAAAAGAACTGGCTGTCGCTGGAATCAAGACGCACTCTCCATCTTTCCAGCCTTGTGTTTAAGAGCCTTTCTGGGAAGCTCCCACCCTACCTGAGCAGAATGCTCTCCCCGGCTGTTCCCACCTCCTATAACCTCCGATCCAGTACCAGCACCACATTATTTATTCTGCCTCAATACAAAAAGAAAGCAGCTCGATCCTCCTTTTCCTACAGAGCACTACAATTATAGAACAACCTCCCGCACACTTTCAAACCTCCCCCAAGCCTAAAATCCTTTAAGAGATCCCTCTATACATATCTCTAAACAGAATGCACCTGTCATGGTTGATTATATATTTCCTACCTGTTCTATGTTACATTTTGTATATATTGTGTATTATTATTGTTTTTGTATTTTATTGTACCCTATTGTATCAATGCAATGTTTTGTGGACCCAGGGCATACTTGAAAAACGAGAGAAATCTCAATGTATCATTCCTGGTAAAATATCCTATAATATAAAAGGCCAAGTGTGTTTGTCCTCGCACAGTCTCTACTGCGCATGACAGCTTCGAACAAACACACCTGGCCTTCAACAGACTAACCTGACATCTGGGGCCGACCAGGCTTGACGGGTGTGGGACAGGGCCGGCATGACGCGGACGGGGCAGAGCGTGACATGGGTGGGACCGGGCATGGCAGAGGCGGGGCCAGGTGGACACACAAGAGAGAGAGAGAGAGCTCAAAAGAGGGGGGATAGAGAGAGAGCACAAGAGGGGGGATAGTCAGAGCAAAATAGAGGGAGAGAGGCAGCAAATTGGAGGGGGGAGGGAGAGCAAAAGAAATGGGAGAGAAAGACAGCAAAAGAGGG
Organism: Bombina bombina; assembly: GCF_027579735.1. Classification (NCBI taxonomy): domain Eukaryota; kingdom Metazoa; phylum Chordata; class Amphibia; order Anura; family Bombinatoridae; genus Bombina; species Bombina bombina. The sequence goes on from NC_069499.1 coordinate 1,574,601,886, forward strand.
GGATAGAGAGAGCAAAAGAGAGGGAAAGTGACAACAAAAGAGAGAGGGGAGAAAGGGGAGAGAGAGAGAGTAAAAGAGAGGGGAGAGAGCGCAAAAGAGAGGGAGGAGAGAGCAAAAGAGAGGGGGAGAGAGAGAGAGCAAAAGAGAGGGGGAGAGAGAGCAAAAGAGAGGGGGAGAGAGAGCAAAAGAGAGGGGAGAGAGAGCAAAAGAGAGGGGAGAGAGAGAGCGCAAAAGAGAGGGGGGGGAGAGAGAGAGAGCAAAAGAGAGGGGGAGTGAGAGAGCATAAGAAAGGGGGAGAGAGACAGCAAAAGAGAGTGGAGAGAGAGCGCAAAAGAGAGGAGGGAAGAGAGGGGTGAAAGAGAGAGCAAAAGAGAGGGGGAGAGAGATAGCATAAGAGATGGGGGGAAGAGAGCAAAAGAAAGTGGAGAGAGGGCAGAAGAGGGGGGATAGAGAGAGCAAAAGAGAGGGAGAGAGACAGCAAAAGAGGGGAGAGAGCGAGCAAAAGAAAGGGTGGGAGAGAGAGAGCAAAAGAGGGGGGATAGAGAGAGCAAAAGAGAGGGAGAGAGACAGCAAAACAGACTGACCTGACATCTGGGGCCGACCGGGCTTGACGGGAGCGGGACAGGGCCGGCCGGGCGTGACGCGGACGGGACCGGGCATGACAGGGGTGGGGCCAGGTGTGACAGGGGCGGGGGCCAGGCGGACGTGAGAGAGAGAGAGATCAAAAGAGGATGATAGAGAGAGCAAAATAGAGGGAGAGAGGCAGCAAAAAGGAGAGGGGAGGGAGAGCAAAAGAAAGGGGAGAGAGAGACAGCAAAAGAGGGGGGATAGAGAGAGCAAAAGAGAGGGGGAGAAATGGGAGAGAGAGCAAAAGAAAGGGAGAGAGTGCAAAAGAGAGGGAGGAGAGAGCAAAAGAGAGGGGGAGAGAGCGCAAAAGAGAGGGGGGAGAGAGAGCAAAAGAGAGGGAAGAGAGAGAGCAAAAGAAAGGGGGTGAGAGAGAGCAAAAGAGAGGGGGAGAGAGAGCAAAATAGAGGGGAGAGAGAGAGTGCAAAAGAGAGGGGGGAAGAGAGAGGGAGAGAGAGAAAACAAAAGAGAGGGGGAGTGAGAGAGCATAAGAGAAGGGGGAGAGAGAGAGCAAAAGAGAGGGGGAGAGAGACCGCAAAAGAGAGGGGGAGAGAAAGAGAGAGTAAAAGAGGGGGGATAGAGAGAGCAAAAGAGAGGGAGAGAGACAGCAAAAGATAGGGAGAGAGAGAGCAAAAGAGGGGGGATAGAGGGAGCAAAAGAGTGGGGGAGAGAGAGCAAAAGAGAGGGGGAGACAACAAAAGAGAGGGAGAGAAACAGAAAAAGAGAGGGGGAAAGAGAGCATAAGAGAGGGGGAGAGAGACAGCAAACAAGAGGGGGGAAGAGAGCAAAAGAAAGTGGAGAGAGAGAGAGCAGAAGAGGGGAGATAGAGAGAGCAAAAGAGAGGGAGAGAGAGAGAGCAATAGAGGGGGGATAGAGAGAGTAAAAGAGAGGTAGAGAGACAGCAAAAGAGAGGGGGGAGAGAGCATAAGAGAGGGGGAGAGAGACAGCAAACAAGAGGGGGGAAGAGAGCAAAAGAAAGTGGAGAGAGAGAGAGCAGAAGAGGGGAGATAGAGAGAGCAAAAGAGAGGGAGAGAGACAGCAAAAGAGGGGAGAGAGCAAAAGAGAGAGGGAGAGAGCGAGCAAAAGAGAGGGGGGAGAGAAATAGAGAACAAAAGAGGGGGGATAGAGAGAGCAAAAGAGAGGGAGAGAGACAGCAAAAGAGGGGAGAGTGAGAGCAAAAGAGGGGGGATAGAGGGAGAAAAGAGAGGGGGGAGAGAAAGAGAGAACAAAAGAGGGAGGATAGAGAGAACAAAAGAGAGGGGGAGAGAGACAACAAAAGAGAGGGAGAGAAACAGCAAAAGAGAGGGGGAGAGAGCAAAAGAAAGGGGGAAAGAGAGCAAGAGGGGGGATAGAGAGAGCAAAAGAGGGGGGATAGAGAAAGCAAAAGAGGGGAGAGAGACATCAAAAGAGAGGAGGAGAAAGAGCAAAAGAGAGGGGGAGAGAGAGAGAGAGCAAAAGATAGGGGGGAGAGCGCAAAAGAGAGGGAGGAAAAGAGAGGGGGGAGAGAGAGAGCAAAAGAGAGGGGGGGAGAGAGCAAAAGAGAGGGGAGAGAGAGCAAAAGAGAGGGGGGAGAGAGCAGAAGAGAGGGGGAGAGAGCAACATAGAGAGGGGGGGAGAGAGAGCACAAGAGAGGGGGGGAGAGAGAGAGCAAAAGAGAGGGGGGAATAGAGAGAGAGCAAGAGGTGGAACCGCTGTACTGTAAAAATGGCCCGTGTACATGAGCTTTAGCACTAGTTTTATAAATAAATCTCAAAAAAAGGATTAGCTTCATAGTAGCTTTTCTAATGTGAACAGGTGTATATAATTGTACAATGTATTTATATAGATACAATCAAGCTGTCTACTTACCTGCATTCAACGGCCCTAATACGCTCGCATAAGCTCACCTAACATCACCATCGCGGACTGAATACGTTCGCCAAATTTATCAAGAAAGCTGTCAAAAAGCCGCGCACCAAGTACGGTGCGATGAGCAGCAGACTGTTGTTAACTAACAGAGATCGATCTCGCTGCTCATCGGCTTATTCGCAGCTTTCTTGCTAGCCTGTTACTAAGCACCCACACTATACTATAATGTTTTACCCCCTATACCGCAACTATTATAAATATATTAACCCCTAAACCACCGCTCCTGGACCCCACCGCAACTATAATAAATATATTAACCCCTAAACCGCTGCTCCTGGACCGCTCCGCCACCTACATTATACATATTAACCCATAATCTGCTGCCCCCTATACCGCCACCACCTACATAAAGTTATTAACCCTTATCCTGCTGCTCCCGGACCCGCCGCAACTAAATACATTTTTAACCCCTAAACCGCCGCTCACGGAGCCCACCGCCACCTACATTATACATATTAACCCCTAACTTTGCATTCTATTGGCAATAGAATGCAAGGTCAATCCTATTGGCTGATTGGATCAGCCAATCGGATTGAACTTCAATTGGCTGTTCCAATCAGCCAATAGAATGCAAGGTCAATCCTATTGGCTGATTGGATCAGCCAATCGGATTGAACTTCAATCCTATTGGCTGATTGCATCAGCCAATAGGATTTTTTTCTACCTTAATTTCGATTGGCTGATAGAATTATATCAGCCAATCGGAATTCAAGGGACGCCATCTTGGATGATGTCATTTAAAGGAACCGGCATATGTCGTTTAGTCGTCGGGATCGATGGATGCTCCTCGTCGGATGTCTTCAAGATGGAGCCGCTCCTCGTCGGATGGAAGAAGATAGAAGATGCCGCCTGGATGAAGCCTTCTGCCGGTCTGGATGTCCTCTTCTGCCCGGATAGGATGAAGACTTCTGCCGGTCTGGAGGTAAACTTGTGCCCGGCTGGGTGAAGATGTCTCAAGGTAGGGTGATCTTCAGGGGTTTAGTGTTAGGTTTTTTTAAGGGGGGTTTGGGTGGGTTTTAGAGTAGGGTTGGGTGTGTGGGTGGTGGGTTTTAATGTTGGGGGGTTGCATTTCTTTTTTTACAGGTAAAAGAGCTGATTACTTTGGGGCAATGCCCCGCAAAAAGCCCTTTTAAGGGCTATTTGTAATTTAGTATAGGGTAGGGAATTTTATTATTTTGGGGGGATTTTTGTATTTTATTAGGGGGGTTAGATTAGGTGTAATTAGTTTAAAATTGTTGTTAAAAAATTTCTGTCATTTAGGTTAGGATTTATTTTACAGGTAAATTTGTCTTTATTTTAGCTAGGTAGCTATTAAATAGTTAATAACTATTTAATAACTATTGTACCTAGTTAAAATAAATACAAAATTGCCTGTAAAATAAAAATAAACCCTGACATAGCTACAATATAATTATTAGTTATATTGTAGCTATCTTAGGGTTTATTTTACAGGTAAGTATTTAGTTTTAAATAGGAATAATTTAGTTAATAATAGTAATTTTATTTAGATTAATTTAAATTATATTTAAGTTAAGGGGGTGTTAGGGTTAGGGTTAGACTTAGGTTTAGGGGTTAATAACTTTAATATAGTGGTGGCAGTGTAGGGGGGGCAGGATAGGGGTTTATAACTTTAATGTAGGTGGCGGCGGTGTAGGGGGGCAGGATAGGGGTTAATAAGTTTAATGTAGGGGTCGGCGGTGTAGGGGGGGCAGGATAGGGGTTAATAAGTTTAATATAGGGGCCGGCGGTGTAGGGGGGGGGCAGGATAGGGGTTAATAAGTTTAATGTAGGGGGTGGCGGTGTAGGGGGGGCAGGATAGCGGTTAATAAGTTTAATGTAGGGGGCGGCGGTGTAGGGGGGCAGGATAGGGGTTAATAATTTTAATGTAGGGGGCGGCGGGGTCCAGGAGTGGCGGTTTAGGGGTTTAACATTTTATTTAGTTGCGGCGGGGTCCGAGAGCGGCGGTTTAGGGGTTAAACATTTTGTTTAGTTGCGGCGGGGTCCGGGAGCGGCGGTTTAGGGGTTAATACGTATAATGTAGGTGGCGGTGGTGTCAGGGCGGCGGTTTAGTGGTTAATAAGTATAATGTAGGTGGCGGCGGTGTAGGGGGACCAGATTAGAGGTTAATAAGTATAATGTAGGTGGTGGCGGTGTATGGGGGGCAGATTAGGGGTGTTTAGACTCGGGGTACATGTTAGGGTGTTAGGTGCAGACACTTCCCATAGGAATCAATGGGATATCGGGCAGCAGCAAACATGAGCTTTCGCTGCTTTCAGACTCCCATTGATTCCTATGGGGTCCTCCAGGGCGGCGGATTGAAAACCAGGTACGCTGGGCCGGAATAGTGGCGAGCGTACCTGGTAGGATCTTGATAACTTCCAAAAGTTGTCAGATTGTGCCGAACTTGCGTTCGGAACATCTGGAGTGACGTAAGCATCGATCTGTGTCCGGCGGATCGTATGTTACGTCACTAAATTCTACTTTTGTCGGTCTGTAGGGCTTTATAACTATGGCGAATCAGACTCGCCACAAATACGCTGCGGAATTCCAGCGTATTTGCGGTTGGCGGCTTGATAAATAGAGGCCAATATGTATCAACCCATTGTTCGTAAGATATATCCTAGATATATAAACCAATAGTTACAATATTTAAGAACCAATTAGTCTTTAAATCTATATGGCCTAGATTTAGAGTTCGGCGGTAGCCGTCAAAACCAGCGTTAGAGGCTCCTAACGCTGGTTTTGGCCGCCCGCTGGTATTTGGAGTCAGTGATTAAAGGGTCTAACGCTCACTTTACAGCCGCGACTTTTCCATACCGCAGATCCCCCTACGCCATTTGCGTAGCCTATCTTTTCAATGGGATCTTCCTAACGCCGGTATTTAGAGTCGTTTCTGCAGTGAGCGTTAGAGCTCTAACGACAAGATTCCAGCCGCCTGAAAATAGCAGGAGTTAAGAGCTTTCTGGCTAACGCCGGTTTATAAAGCTCTTAACTACTGTACCCTAAAGTACACTAACACCCATAAACTACCTATGTACCCCTAAACCGAGGTCCCCCCACATCGCCGCCACTCGATTAAAATTTTTAACCCCTAATCTGCCGACCGCCACCTACGTTATACTTATGTACCCCTAATCTGCTGCCCCTAACACCGCCGACCCCTGTATTATATCTATTAACCCCTAACTTGCCCCCCACAACGTCGCCGCAAGCTACTTAAAATAATTAACCCCTAATCTTCCGACCGCAAATCGCCGCCACCTACGTTATCCCTATGTACCCCTAATCTGCTACCCCTAACATCGCCGACCCCTATGTTATATTTATTAACCCCTAATCTGCCCCCCTCAACGTCGCCGACACCTACCTACACTTATTAACCCCTAATCTGCCGAGCGGACCTGAGCGCTACTATAATAAAGTTATTAACCCCTAATCCGCCTCACTAACCCTATCATAAATAGTATTAACCCCTAATCTGCCCTCCCTAACATCGCCGACACCTACCTTCAATTATTAACCCCTAATCTGCCGACCGGAGCTCACCGCTATTCTAATAAATGGATTAACCCCTAAAGCTAAGTCTAACCCTAACACTAACACCCCCCTAAGTTAAATATAATTTTTATCTAACGAAATAAATTAACTCTTATTAAATAAATAATTCCTATTTAAAGCTAAATACTTACCTGTAAAATAAATCCTAATATAGCTACAATATAAATTATAATTATATTATAGCTATTTTAGGATTAATATTTATTTTACAGGCAACTTTGTAATTATTTTAACCAGGTACAATAGCTATTAAATAGTTAAGAACTATTTAATAGTTACCTAGTTAAAATAATAACAAATTTACCTGTAAAATAAATCCTAACCTAAGATATAATTAAACCTAACACTACCCTATCAATAAAATAATTAAATAAACTACCTACAATTACCTACAATTAACCTAACACTACACTATCAATAAATTAATTAAACACAATTCCTACAAATAACTACAATTAAATAAACTAGCTAAAGTACAAAAAATAAAAAAGAACTAAGTTACCGAAAATAATAAAATATTTACAAACATAAGAAAAATATTACAACAATTTTAAACTAATTACACCTACTCTAAGCCCCCTAATAAAATAACAAAGCCCCCCAAAATAAAAAATTCCCTACCCTATTCTAAAATACAAATATTACAAGCTCTTTTACCTTACCAGCCCTGAACAGGGCCCTTTGCGGGGCATGCCCCAAGAATTTCAGCTCTTTTGCCTGTAAAAAAAAACATACAATACCCCCCCCCAACATTACAACCCACCACCCACATACCCCTAATCTAACCCAAACCCCCCTTAAATAAACCTAACACTACCCCCCTGATGATCTTCCTACCTTGTCTTCACCATGCCAGGTTCACCGATCCGTCCTGGCTCCAAGATCTTCATCCAACCCAAGCGGGGGCTAGACATCCACTGAAGAAGTCCAGAAGAGGGTCCAAAGTCTTCCTCCTATCCGGCAAGAAGAGGACATCCGGACCGGCAAACATCTTCTCCAAGCGGCATCTTCTATCTTCTTCCATCCGATGACGACCGGCTCCATCTTGAAGACCTCCAGCGCGGATCCATCCTCTTCTTCCGACGACTAGACGACGAATGACGGTTCCTTTAAGGGACGTCATCCAAGATGGCGTCCCTCGAATTCCGATTGGCTGATAGGATTCTATCAGCCAATCGGAATTAAGGTAGGAATTTTCTGATTGGCTGATGGAATCAGCCAATCAGAATATAGTTCAATCCGATTGGCTGATCCAATCAGCCAATCAGATTGAGCTCGCATTCTATTGGCTGATCGGAACAGCCAATAGAATGCGAGCTCAATCTGATTGGCTGATTGGATCAGCCAATCGGATTGAACTATATTCTGATTGGCTGATTCCATCAGCCAATCAGAAAATTCCTACCTTAATTCCGATTGGCTGATAGAATCCTATCAGCCAATCGGAATTCGAGGGACGCCATCTTGGATGACGTCCCTTAAAGGAACCGTCATTCGTCGTCTAGTCGTCGGAAGAAGAGGATGGATCCGCGCTGGAGGTCTTCAAGATGGAGCCGGTCGTCATCGGATGGAAGAAGATAGAAGATGCCGCTTGGAGAAGATGTTTGCCGGTCCGGATGTCCTCTTCTTGCCGGATAGGAGGAAGACTTTGGACCCTCTTCTGGACTTCTTCAGTGGATGTCTAGCCCCCGCTTGGGTTGGATGAAGATCTTGGAGCCAGGACGGATCGGTGAACCTGGCATGGTGAAGACAAGGTAGGAAGATCATCAGGGGGGTAGTGTTAGGTTTATTTAAGGGGGGTTTGGGTTAGATTAGGGGTATGTGGGTGGTGGGTTGTAATGTTGGGGGGGGGTATTGTATGTTTTTTTTTACAGGCAAAAGAGCTGAAATTCTTGGGGCATGCCCCGCAAAGGGCCCTGTTCAGGGCTGGTAAGGTAAAAGAGCTTGTAATATTTGTATTTTAGAATAGGGTAGGGAATTTTTTATTTTGGGGGGCTTTGTTATTTTATTAGGGGGCTTAGAGTAGGTGTAATTAGTTTAAAATTGTTGTAATATTTTTCTTATGTTTGTAAATATTTTATTATTTTCTGTAACTTAGTTCTTTTTTATTTTTTGTACTTTAGCTAGTTTATTTAATTGTAGTTATTTGTAGGAATTGTGTTTAATTAATTTATTGATAGTGTAGTGTTAGGTTAATTGTAGGTAATTGTAGGTAGTTTATTTAATTATTTTATTGATAGGGTAGTGTTAGGTTTAATTATATCTTAGGTTAGGATTTATTTTACAGGTAAATTTGTTATTATTTTAACTAGGTAACTATTAAATAGTTCTTAACTATTTAATAGCTATTGTACCTGGTTAAAATAATTACAAAGTTGCCTGTAAAATAAATATTAATCCTAAAATAGCTATAATATAATTATAATTTATATTGTAGCTATATTAGGATTTATTTTACAGGTAAGTATTTAGCTTTAAATAGGAATCATTTATTTAATAAGAGTTAATTTATTTCGTTAGATAAAAATTATATTTAACTTAGGGGGGTGTTAGTGTTAGGGTTAGACTTAGCTTTAGGGGTTAATACATTTATTAGAATAGCGGTGAGCTCCGGTCGGCAGATTAGGGGTTAATAATTGAAGGTAGGTGTCGGGGATGTTAGGGAGGGCAGATTAGGGGTTAATACTATTTATGATAGGGTTAGTGAGGCGGATTAGGGGTTAATAACTTTATTATAGTAGCGCTCAGGTCCGCTCGGCAGATTAGGGGTTAATAAGTGTAGGCAGGTGTCGGCGACGTTGTGGGGGGCAGATTAGGGGTTAATAAATATAATATAGGGGTCGGCGATGTTAGGGCAGCAGATTAGGGGTACATAGGGATAACGTAGGTGGCGGCGGTTTACGGAGCGGCAGATTAGGGGTTAAAAGTGTAATGCAGGGGTCAGCGATAGCGGGGGCGGCAGATTAGGGGTTAATAAGTGTAAGGTTAGGGGTGTTTAGACTCGGGGTACATGTTAGAGTGTTAGGTGCAGACGTAGGAAGTGTTTCCCCATAGGAAACAATGGGGCTGCGTTAGGAGCTGAACGCTGCTTTTTTGCAGGTGTTAGGTTTTTTTTCAGCTCAAACTGCCCCATTGTTTCCTATGGGAGAATCGTGCACGAGCACGTTTTTGATGCCGGCCGCGTCCGTAAGCAACTCTGGTATCGAGAGTTGCATTTGCGGTAAATATGCTCTACGCTCCTTTTTTGGAGCCTAACGCAGCATTTGTTTGAACTCTCGATACCAGAGTTAAATTTATGGTGCGGCCAGAAAAAAACCCGCGGAGCGTTAACAGCCCTTTTACCGCCGAACTCCAAATCTAGGCCTATGTAACTAAAAAGGAGACAAACTTTTTATTTCAAAGATCCATTTTGCTTCTAGATGTAAAAGTGCCCTCTGCTTTTTTCCTTCTCTCCAATCATTGTTTAGTTTGTCAATTGCAGTTTACTTAAAGGAACAGTAAAACTAAAAAATAATGTTATATAATTCTGCACATAGTGCAGAATTATATAACATTATTTTACTGCTATAGTTATTAAACCCTTTTTTCCCTTTTAATATTTAAAAAACATGCCGCTTTTACAGACCCGCTCTCTGCTCTCTGCTGAGCGGGTCTGTTTTTTTTAGTCAGCGCATCGGGCCAGCTGTATAGTCACAGCCCGGCCCGACCGCGCCATAAGACTAAGTGCAGCTCGCTCCTGCTCTGATGAGGTGGACAGGAATCACCGCAATTCAACCCGATCGTACTTGACACCTCCTTGCTGGCGGCCGATTGGCCGCGAGTCAGCAGGGGGCGGCGTTGCACCAGCTGCTGGTGCAAAGCTGAATACGGAGAGCGTATTGCTCTCCAGATTCAGTGAGGTCTTGCGGACCTGATCTGCACTGTCGGATCAGGTCCGCAAGACCTTTAATAAATTGGCCTCCTAGCCTCTTCCATATTTTCAATGGAGAGGAAATGCTCCCTTATTCTTTCCCTTACTGGCCTCTCTGACTCACCTATATATTGCACCCCACAACTGCACTCAATCAAGTCTACCGTATCTCTGTCTGTGCCCTAATAGTCTTGTTTATCTTATATTATTTTTTTGTTATAAAAGAAGTAAAGCTTTGTCTTTTTTGGGAGTGCCTGCATCTGCTTTACAAATCCCACGTGGGTAGAAACATTTTAGTTCTCTACCCCATAAGTCTTTCCCCAGATTAGTTGTATCTTTTTATACATGTCTATCTTTAACAGAATCTTTAACACAATCGATTTGTTTGAATTGTATCGTGTGATGAATGGAACAAAAAGTTTATCCTCATTTTTAGAAGTCCTATTATTATCTGCCTTCTTTTTAATTTTATCTCTTTTCTTAAAGGGACAGTATACACCAATTTTCATATAACTACATGTAATAGACACTACTATAAAAAATAATATGCACAGATACTGATGTAAAAATCCAGTATAAAAACGTTTAAAAACTTACGGCTAGATTACGAGTTGTGCGTTAAGGTAAAAAAGCAGTGTTAAGAGGTCCTAACGCTGCTTTTTTACGCCTGCTGCTATTACGAGTCTTGCAGGTATAGGTGTACCGCATACTTCTTTGGCCTTACCGCAAAACGACTTACGTAAACTTTGTAAAGTCTTTTTTCTATTGGACTTCCATAGCGCCGGTATTACGAGTCAGTCCTGGGAGGCCAAAAAGTGAGTGGTACACCCTACCCTGTTAAGAGTCCTAACGCATTTAAAAGTCAGTAGTTAAGAGTTTTATGGTACAACGCCGTACTAGAAAACTCATAACTAGAGTGCTAAAAAGTACACTAACACCCATAAACTACCTATTATCCCCTAAACCGAGGCCCTCCGGCATCGCAAACACTAAAATAAAATATTTAACCCCTAATCTGCCGCTCCGGACACCGCCACAACTATAATAAACATATTAACCCCTAAATCTAAATTAGGGTTTATTTTTATTTTACAGGCAAGTTTGTATTTATTTTAACTAGGTAGAATAGTTATTAAATAGTTATTAACTATTTAATAACTACTTAGCTAAAATAAATAAAAAAGTACCTGTAAAATAAAACCTAACCTAAGTTACAATAACACCTAACACTACACTATAATTAAATAAATTAACTAAATTAAATACAATTACCTAAATTAAATTAAATTAGCTAAAGTACAAAAAAACAAACACTAAATTACAGAAAATAATAAACAAATTACAGATATTTAAACTTATTACACCTAATCTAATAGCCCTATCAAAATAAAAAAAATCCAATCATCCAATAGAATGCAAGCTCAATCCTATTGGCTGATTGCATCAGCCAATAGGATTTTTTCTACCTTAATTCCGATTGCCTGATAGAATTCTATCAGCCAATCGGAATCTAAGGGACTCCATCTTGGATGATGTCACTTAAAGGAACCTTCATTCGTCTTTAGTCTTCGGAATAAGAGGATGCTCCGCATCGTATGTCTTGAAGATGGAGCCGCTCCACGTCGGATGGATGAAGATAGAAGATGCCGTCTGGATGAAGACTTCTGCCCGTCTGGAGGACCACTTCGCCCGTCTTGGATGAAGACTTCTCCCGGCTTCGTTGAGGACTTCGGCCCGGTTGGATGAAGACTTCTGCCGCTTCCTTGAGGATGGATGTCCGGTCTTCAGAACTGTAAGTCGATCTTCAGGGGGTTAGTGTTAGGTTTTTTTAAGGGTGTATTGGGTGGGTTTTATTTTTTAGATTAGGGTTTGGGCCGCAAAAGAGCTAACTGCCCTTTTAAGGGCAATGCCCATCCAAATACCCTTTCAGGGCAATGGGGAGCTTAGGTTTTTTTAGATAGTATTTTATTTGGAGGGTTGCTTGTGTGGGTGGTGGGTTTTACAGGTGAAAGAGCTGATTACTTTGGGGCAATGCCCCGCAAATGGCCCATTTAAGGGCTATTGGTAGTTTAGTTTAGGCTAGGGTTTTTTTTTAATATGGGGGGGCTTTTTTATTTTGATAGGGCTATTAGATTAGGTGTAATTAGTTTAAATATCTGTAATTTGTTTATTATTTTTTATAATTTAGTGGGGGGGGTACTTTAGCTATTTTAATTTAATTCAGGTAATTGTATTTAATTTAGTTAATTTATTTAATTATAGTGTAGTGTTAGGTGTTATTGTAACTTAGGTTAGGTTTTATTTTACAGGTCAATTTGTATTTATTTTAGCTAGGTAGTTATTAAATAGTAATAACTATTTAGTAACTATTCTGCCTAGTTAAAATTAATACAAACTTGCCTGTAAAATAAAAATAAACCCTTTGCTAGCTACAATGTAACTATTAGTTATATTGTAGCTAGCTTAGGGTTTATTTTACAGGTAAGTATTTAGTTTTAAATAGGAATAATTTAGTTAATTATAGGAATTTTTAGTTAAATATATTTTAATTATATTTACGTTAGGGGGTGTTAGGGTTTAGGGTTAGACTTAGGTTTAGGGGTTAATAAATTTAGTATAGTGGTGGCGACGTTGGGGGTGGCAGATTAGGGGTTAATAAATGTTGGTAGGTGACAGCGATGTTAGGGACGGCAGATTAGGGGTGAATAATATTTAACTAATATTTGTGAGGCAGGAGTGCGGCGGTTTAGGGGTAAATATGTTTATTATAGTGGCGGCGACGTTGGGGGCAGCAGATTAGGGGTTAATAAGTGTAGGTAGGTTGCGGCGACATTGAGGGCAGCAGATTAGGGGTTAATAAATATAATGTAGGTGGCGGCGATGTTGGGGGCAGCAGATTAGAGGTTCATAAGTATAATGTAGGTGGCGGCGGTGTCCAGAGCAACAGATTAGGGGTTAATAAGTATAATGTAGGTGTCGGCGATATCGGGGGCGGCAGATTAAACATAAAATGTGTTTCCCCATAGGAATCAATGGGGCTGCGTTACTGAGTTTTACGCTGCTTTTTTGCAGGTGTTAGACTTTTTCTCAGCCGGCTCTCCCCGTTGATTCCTATGGGGAAATCGTGCACAAGCACGTACGACCAGCTCACCACTGACTTAAGCAGCGCTGGTATTGGAGTGAGGTAAGGAGCAAAATTTTGCTCAACGCTCACTTCTTGTCTTTTAACGCCGGGTTTGTAAAAAACTGTAATACCAGCACTGCAGGTGAGCGGTGAGACAAAACTGCTCGTTAGCACCGCACAGCTCAAAACGAAAAACTCGTAATCTAGCCGTTACTTAGAAGCTTCCTGTTTAGCTCTGTTTAAAAGGATACTGGAACACCCACTGCAAGTGGGAAATAGCAGACACTCCCCCCTCCCCCTTCCATTGCATATGAAAAGACCCTTTACACAAACAGGAGCAAGCTGGAGTAGGTATACGTCAGTATTCTCATAAAACTTTTGGGACTTGGTTAGGAGTCTGAAAATCAGAGCAATGTTATTTAAAAATAAGCAAAACTATACATTTAAGAAAAAAAAAAAACCCCTGTATGGGCTATATAAATGGATCATCTACAAAACATTTATTTATTTAAAGAAAAATCTAGTGTATAATGTCCCTTTAAAGGGACAGTATACACTCATTTTCATATAACTGCATGTAATAGACACTACTATAAAGAATAAGATGCACAGATACTGATATAAAAATCCTGTATAAAATGGTTTAAAAACTTACTTAGAAGCTGTCAGTTTAGCTCCGTTGAAAAGGTAGCTGGAAAGCCCACTGCAAGTGGGAAATAAGCACACTCCCCCCTCCCCCTTCTTTTGCATATGAAAAGACCCTTTACACAAACAGGAGCAAGCTGGAGTAGGTAGCTGACGGTATTCACATAAAACTTTGGGGCTTGGTTAGGAGTCTGAAAATCAGAGCAATGTTATTTAAAAATAAGCAAAACTATACATTTAAAAAAAAACAAAAAACATTATGGGCTTTATAAATGGATCATCTACAAAACATTTATGCAAAGAAAAAAATGAGTGTATAATGGCCCTTTAAGTAGATCTTCTCTATTTATTCTAATAACTTATTTCTTGCTATCTTCAAGCTGTTTCTTATCGTACCCCTTTCTATAAATTTAGCTTTGATAGTCTCTGTTTGTTCTTAAAAAATATCTTCTGAACAGTTCTTTCTAATTCTAATTAGCTGGATTTTTAGAGTGTTATCTCTACATTTTTCTAAATGACAACTTGTGGATTGTATAAAGTTGTTGGCGTCCACCTGTTTAAAATATGTCTTAGTAGTTATTTTGTTATCATCTATCTTAATATTTACATCCAGAAATTGTTTTCACTGGCACTAATTTCGTATGTAAATTTTAGATTCGTATTCTGGTTCATAACGGAAAAAAACCCATTCTAGGTCCTCTTTAGAGCCACTCAAATTATTATAATTGACAAACTAAACAATGATTGGACAGAAGGAAACAAGCATAATACCCTTTTACGTCTAGAAGCAAAATGGATCTTTGAAATGAAAATTCTGTCTCCTTTTGGGCTAAATATTGATTTTGATCTAGGGAGTTAAAGAAGATTAATGGGTTGTTAAATATTGTAACTATTGGTTTATATATTTAGGATATATCTTACAAACAATGGGTTGATACATATTGTATCTATATAAATACATTGTACAATTATATATACCTGTTCACATTAGAAAAGCCACTATGGAGCTGCGCCCTTTTTTGAGATATATACTGTAGTATGCTGCCATCTACTGGACTTTCTTAATAGAGAGTTTAAAATACCTGTGATAACGTTTTCCTTACTTTTTAACTACATCTGTTTTTGCAAAATGTATTTTTTTTCCCTGAACATTATTATAGAGTACTATACTCATTAGGGTATATATATATATATATATATATATATATATATATATATATATATATATATACACAGGTAGCCCTCTGTTTACGCTGGGGTTAGGTTCCAGAAGGAATGGTTGTAAATCGAAACCGTTGTAAATTGAAACCCAGTTTATAATGTAAGTCAATGGGAAGTGAGGGAGTTAGGTTCCAGGCCTCTCTCAAAATTGTCAGAAGTAACACCTAACACATTATCTTTAAAGCTTTGAAATGAAGACTTTACATGCTAAACTGCATTATAAACCTAATTAAATAATCACACAACACAGAATATATAATTAAACTAAGTTTAATTAACAAAACGTTTGCTAAAACAGCATCATAAACCTAATAAAATAATCACACAACACACACTTTACTTGCATTTTTTGCAAACAGTTCTTTCTATGCATTCCAATCTGGACTGATTTATAGACAGGAAGATCTTGTTCCTTTGAAAGCTGCTCGATAGCTCAAGTCTAGCTAGCTACACTGATTATTTTCAGCCTGCTTGTGTGCTTGGCTTGCATATCTTTGCTGCAACACAAGCAGACAGCTCCACCTACTAGCTATTTTAATCAATGCACTGCTTCTCAATGCTTTTCAATAGCAGTCACATGACTGAAAAAAAAGGTTGTTATTCCAAAACGGCGCAAATTGAACCATCGTAAACCGAGGGCCACCTGTATGTATATATATATATATATATATATATATATATATATATAGATAGATAGATAGATAGATAGATAGATAGATAGATAGGAAAAAGTCCAGCACCAATTCACCTTAGTATATGGGTGCAAGCAGTCTCTGTCTCACCTCAAACAGATATTGATATCAAATGTAGAAATGACTGCAGCACTCCAATTGTGTTTTAAGGATTTTTAATTACAAGCAGTGAACATACAGGCGACGTTTCGAGCTTATGCCCTTTCTCAAGCCTAATGATTAGTACATAATCCAAACCAACCTTTTAAAGGCAGTGCATGTGATAAACAACAGGTGCAACAAATTACAATTACTTTGTTTTTGTTTTTAAAGAGACAGTAATTCAATACCGCAGTCATCAATTCTAACATACGTTTTCAAACATTTGTAATACTTAAGTGACATGTGTAATTATAATGAACCAATACTTAATGGGTAAAAAGTGACAAAAATAAATTATTTGTTCATGAATTACGTGTTAATTATTTGTTAGTGCATATTAATAAAATTCATTTTACTTTTAAAACATTAGGAAATTACTTTCTTTAATAAAGAAAAAAACTAACAAATAAAATCTAATCTTACAAGACATGTTCCTATGCTGATGGATATAACAAGGGGAAAATGTAAATGCTAAAGCTATTAATGGCTAGATTTGGGACAAACATCATATTTTAATATAAAGGACCACATTATTATTAATTGCCAATTTTAATACCATAATTTCAATTTATTTAATTCGGCAAGATTCCTTTTCTTGTTGTCCGTTAATTCTTATGTAAATCTTGATCTAAATTTTTTGGAGAAAAAGGTTTACAGTTAATTATCACAATTTACCAATTAAAGGAACAAAAACAAGTTATAATCTTTATTTAATCCCTTAGGGTACATACTTTCCAATTTGTTGATCCATATAACCTCTCTCTGTTGTAATTTCCTGATTCTATCCTGTCCTCTTCTCTGTATAGGGACATGTTCCAAAATCTGGAACCTTAATTGGTTAACATTATGATTTTTCTCTTTAAATATATATATATATATATATATATATATATATATATATATATATATATATATATATATAATGGACAAAAGAAAGCGCACTCACAGGTCTTTTTCAACATGAAAAAATTGGATACTTTATTTCATACAAAAGTCAAAGTTTCGGCTCACATACCGAGTGTTCTTCAAGACAATCTTACTTCATAAGACTTATGGCATCTCACGCCACACTTCCAAGACAGGACTGATCTTGGAAGTGTGGTGTGAGTTGTGATAAGTCTTACGAAACAAATGATATTGTAATTGTTAATTATTTTAAAATGAGAAAAACTAAAAGTGTGTATAATGTGAATATGACATCACAAGACCCCTGGGGTATATTTAAGAGCACCAGCAGAAGAACAATTTGAGCTTGAGATAGGAGGAGTCCCTCTGAAACGTGTTGCTCAATTAACTTTGAATCTCAGAAGCACCTGTAACTGCAGGGCCAGCCCGGTAGTTTATTGCAGGTTGCTTTACAGCAGCGCATTGCCGGAGGGTTTGTCGGAGGAAGCTGCTGTCTCCCATCCAAGACATACAAAATAAACGGATGTGTGAGAAGATCTCCAAGCAGTTTCTATTGCCAAAGAGGGGCGGCTGCATCTGATACAGGACACTTTAAATTACGGTGTAAGTAACTTTTTAAAGACACCTTTTTTTTAATCCATATTTCCACCTGTAAAAGGGTTTTCTCATTCATTTTCAGGATCGTTGCGTCTCATCAAACAAAGCAAATATCCTTTATTGGAATCATACTGACTTTTCATTTTGAGTCCACTCCTGATTGTTGTGTGACTTTTTACTTGTCAGGGTCCTTACCTTGAGGACCCCTTCTCGACTTTCCACTGGGAGAGACGCAGAGATCTGTCTGAAGCTGCTGTGCTGCAACTCCATAGGCCTGCATGGCCGCATCTTCCTAGGATTTAAAGAGCCATCCTGTTAATTGCAGGAACTCCCACCTGGGGAATAAGGTGTGGGAGTTCCTATAAAAGTGCAATCAGCCCTTCACTCCCTGCTGAGTTATTAACCTACACAGAAGATACTTCCCTGACTCCTGTGTATGTTCACCAGGATCCTGAAACCAAAAACCCCTGCTGTGATACCTGTGTATGCTTATCTTGCTCCTGAAACCAAGAACATCTGCTGTGATACCTGTGTATGCTTACCTTGCTCCTGAAGCCAAGCATCTCTATTGTGATACCTGTGTATGCTTACCTTGCTCCTGAAGCCAAGCATCTCTGCTGTGATACCTGTGTATGCTTACCTTGCTCCTGAAGCCAAGCATCTCTGCTGTGATACCTGTGTATGCTTACCTTGCTCCTGAAGCCAAGCATCTCTGCTGTGATACCTGTGTATGCTTACCTTGCTCCTGAAGCCAAGCATATCTGCTGTGATACCTGTGTATGCTTACCTTGCTCCTGAAGCCAAGCATCTCTGCTGTGATACCTGTGTATGCTTACCTTGCTCCTGAAGCCAAGCATCTCTGCTGTGATACCTGTGTATGCTTACCTTGCTCCTGAAGCCAAGCATCTCTGCTGTGATACCTGTGTATGCTTACCTTGCTCCTGAAGCCAAGTATCTCTGCTGTGATACCTGTGTATGCTTACCTTGCTCCTGAAGCCAAGCATCTCTGCTGTGATACCTGTGTATGCTTACCTTGCTCCTGAAGCCAAGCATCTCTGCTGTGATACCTGTGTATGCTTACCTTGCTCCTGAAGCCAAGCATCTCTGCTGTGATACCTGTGCATGCTTACCTTGCTCCTGAAGCCAAGCATCTCTGCTGTGATACCTGTGTATGCTTACCTTGCTCCTGAAGCCAAGCATCTCTATTGTGATACCTGTGTATGCTTACCTTGCTCCTGAAGCCAAGCATCTCTGCTGTGATACCTGTGTATGCTTACCTTGCTCCTGAAACCAAGCATATCTGCTGTGATACCTGTGTATGCTTACCTTGCTCCTGAAGCCAAGCATCTCTATTGTGATACCTGTGTATGCTTACCTTGCTCCTGAAACCAAGCATATCTGCTGTGATACCTGTGTATGCTTACCTTGCTCCTGAAGCCAAGCATCTCTGCTGTGATACCTGTGTATGCTTACCTTGCTCCTGAAGCCAAGCATCTCTGCTGTGATACCTGTGTATGCTTACCCTGCCCCTGAAGCCAAGCATCTCTGCTGTGATACCTGTGTATGCTTACCTTGCTCCTGAAGCCAAGCATCTCTGCTGTGATACCTGTGTATGCTTACCTTGCTCCTGAAGCCAAGCATCTCTGCTGTGATACCTGTGTATGTTTACCTTGCTCCTGAAGCCAAGCATCTCTGCTGTGATACCTGTGTATGCTTACCCTGCCCCTGAAGCCAAGCATCTCTGCTGTGATACCTGTGTATGCTTACCTTGCTCCTGAAGCCAAGCATCTCTGCTGTGATACCTGTGTATGCTTACCCTGCCCCTGAAGCCAAGCATCTCTGCTGTGATACCTGTGTATGCTTACCTTGCTCCTGAAGCCAAGCATCTCTGCTGTGATACCTGTGTATGCTTACCTTGCTCCTGAAGCCAAGCATCTCTGCTGTGATACCTGTGTATGTTTACCTTGCTCCTGAAGCCAAGCATCTCTGCTGTGATACCTGTGTATGCTTACCTTGCTCCTGAAGCCAAGCATCTCTGCTGTGATACCTGTGTATGCTTACCTTGCTCCTGAAGCCAAGCATCTCTGCTGTGATACCTGTGTATGCTTACCTTGCTCCTGAAGCCAAGCAACTCTGCTGTGATACCTGTGTATGCTTACCTTGCTCCTGAAGCCAAGCATCTCTGCTGTGATACCTGTATATGCTTACCTTGCTCCTGAAGCCAAGCATCTCTATTGTGATACCTGTGTATGCTTACCTTGCTCCTGAAGCCAAGCATCTCTATTGTGATACCTGTGTATGCTTACCTTGCTCCTGAAGCCAAGCATCTCTGCTGTGATACCTGTGTATGCTTACCTTGCTCCTGAAGCCAAGCATCTCTGCTGTGATACCTGTGTATGCTTACCTTGCTCCTGAAGCCAAGCATCTCTATTGTGATACCTGTGTATGCTTACCTTGCTCCTGAAGCCAAGCATCTCTGCTGTGATACCTGTGTATGTTTACCTTGCCCCTGAAGCCAAGCATCTCTGCTGTGATACCTGTGTATGCTTACCCTGCCCCTGAAGCTAAGCATCTGTGCTGTGATACCTGTGTATGTTTACCTTGCTCCTGAAGCCAAGCATCTCTGCTGTGATACCTGTGTATGCTTACCCTGCCCCTGAAGCTAAGCATCTCTGCTGTGATACCTGTGCATGCTTACCTTGCTCCTGAAGCCAAGCATCTCTGCTGTGATACCTGTGTATGCTTACCCTGCCCCTGAAGCCAAGCATCTCTACTGTGATACCTGTGTATGCTTACCCTGCCCCTGAAGCTAAGCATCTGTGCTGTGATACCTGTGTATGCTTACCTTGGTCCTGAAGCCAAGCATCTCTGCTGTGGTACCTGTGTATGCTTACCTTGCTCCTGAAGCCAAGCATCTCTGCCGTGATACCTGTGTATGCTTACCTTGCTCCTGAAGCCAAGCATCTCTGCCGTGATACCTGTGTATGCTTACCCTGCCCCTGAAGCCAAGCATCTCTGCTGTGATACCTGTGTATGCTTACCCTGCCCCTGAAGCCAAGCATCTCTACTGTGATACCTGTGTATGCTTACCCTGCCCCTGAAGCTAAGCATCTCTGCTGTGATACCTGTGTATGCTTACCCTGCCCCTGAAGCTAAGCATCTGTGCTGTGATACCTGTGCATGTGTAATAATGCGTGTCAGTTAGTAGGTGTTTCATATGTTTAATAACTTTAATTTGTTCCTTTTATCTGTAAGTTACTTTGTACATGCATGCAGGTTTTCTCCCTGTAAAACATTTATATACTAACTGTTTATTTAAGAACCGCAACTGCGATTCATAAGATTTTGAGTGTGGTAGATGTCCTGCTTCAGTAGTTGTTAAATCAGATATTAACAATGGAAGGAGGACAACTACCTTAATATAGGTTTACTTCTTTAAGTAATCTAAGGCTGTTGGAGCGCAGCATAAACAGCAGATCACTTGTGAGAAATAGCACCATGCACAAAATATATAATATAGGAAAAGTTTAGTAAGCTTACTGAAAATCAGAGGGAATGTCTGGATCGTCTAGTTAAGGCTCTGCAACAAGGTGAGAAGCGTTCCTATGATGTCCGACTATGATATAAGTTAGATATTTGGTGAAACATGACAAGGTTGGATAAGGTACCTTATTAATGAGATTGCTTGCGGCAGCCGGACTTCAGGGAACTCACCCGTTCAGGCTAGCAGATGCGGTTTGGCGCGTGACGTCACCGCACTTAGAGGAGAGACCGGAAGTTGCAAGGGAATTCCCTGGTAAGGTCGAAGGTTCCAACAACTGATTCACAGGCGGTAGGTGCTATCGGATGATAGCGAAGTTGAGAGGCTCAGGTTACAGCTCCTTAGAGAAACAATACCAAGCACTGTATGCAGAGCAGAGTCAGCTTAAATACAAGTAACGCTAGTAACACCCCTTAAAGACACAGTGTACAGCAATCAGCATAAAATGCTTAATGGAAAAAGACAGGTGTATGACAGAACGCCCCCATCCAGGATTGGCTCCGAAGATTACTATCTGGGCCTGTCCGTATTCTGTCTGTGGAACTGGTTCACTAGACGAGGTGCCGTGAGATTAAGTGCTGGTTCCCAGGAATCATCCTCTGTGGAATACCCCTTCCAATGAATAAGATACTGCAATACACCCCTATGTCTTCAGGAATCCAGTATGGAGTGAATCTCATATTCCTGCTTAGGATCCATAGAAGTAGAGGTGTCTGTGTCAGATAGATCACGTGTATGATGATAGGGTTTCAATAATGATACGTAAAAGGTGGGGTGTATCCTCATATTAGATGGCAAATTCAAGGTAACTGCATTTTCGTTGACAACAGCCTTGATGGTGAAGGGTCCAGTATACAAAGAACCCAATTTACGAGAAGGATAGTTTAGTTTTAGGTGTCTGGTAGAGAGCCAAACTTTATCTCCTACCGAGTAGGCAGGACCAGTTCTCCGTTTCCTATCGTAATATGTTTTTTATGTCAATTTCGCCTGTTCCATATTGTCGTGGACAAATGCAAAGGCATCTTGGATAGTGTTGACTAAATCATTAACCATCGGACAGATGCTATCGTTGATAGAGTCGAAGATAAATGTTGGGTTGTAGCCATAGTTAATGAAGAAGGGGGAGTATTTTGTGGTTGAATGAATAGCACTGTTATATGTGATTTCCGCATAAGGTAGGAAGGAGGTCCAGTCATCCTGTTTGGTATTTGTGTAGCAACGAAGGAATTGTTCCAACCATTGATTGTTCTGCTCGGTCTGACCATTCGTCTGAGGATGAAACGACATGCTGAACCTGGTGTGTATATGTAGCCTCTTACATAATTCTAATCAAAATTTACTGGTGAATTGCGATCCCCGGTCAGAAGTTATACTTTGTGGAAGACCGTGTAATTTTATGACATTGTGAAATAATAACTCTATGGTTTTTGCGGCCGAAGGTAGTTTGGAAGTGGGTATAAAATGTACCATTTTGCTAAATAGATCTGTAACTACAAGAATGGTGTTGTTGTTAGAGGAGAGGGGTAGCTCAACAATATAGTCAAGAGCTAAGTCTGTCCCTGGCCTTTCTGGAGTGGGTAGTGGTATTAATTTTCCATAAGGCTGATTGGTATTCTGTTTCTTTGTGGTACATATGTTACAAAACTTAATATATTCTTGTGTTTCCTGAGTAAGATTTGGCCACCAGAAAAATATTTTTATAAGTTCAATAGTTTTATTGACCCCTGGATGTCCTGCTAAAGGGTTATCATGGTAGGTCTTAAGTACCAACTGTCTGAGAGTGGGTGGTACGTAAACCGAATCCTCGAAATAATACAGGTCATCTTTCCGCTCCTGAAGCCAAGCATCTCTGCTGTGATTCCTATGTATGCTTACCTTGCTCCTGAAGCCAAGTATCTCTGCTGTGATACCTGTGTTTGCTTACCTTGCTCCTAAAGCCAAACATCTCTGCTGTGATACCTGTGTTTGCTTACCTTGCTCCTAAAGCTAAGCATCACTGCTGTGATACTTGTGTATGCTTACCTTGCTCCTGAAACCAAGCATACTTACCTTGATACCCACGTATGCTTTGCTTGCTCCTGAAACCAAGCATCTCTGCTGTGATCCCTGTATACACATATCTTAATCCTGAAAGCCAAACCCTCACCAACAGTGTCCGCTGGGTAGTCTGTGCTTGTTGAGAGACTTGTGCTTATACTTTGGGTATTCTATTTCCTTTTCTGCATACAGAGTTTCACAAACCTCCCTTCA
Organism: Bombina bombina; assembly: GCF_027579735.1. NCBI lineage: Eukaryota > Metazoa > Chordata > Amphibia > Anura > Bombinatoridae > Bombina > Bombina bombina. The sequence continues at coordinate 1,574,625,003 of NC_069499.1, forward strand.
CCCTCACATTACTATATGTTATTATGTATCTTTTATGCATAATTTAGGAACAAACAGCTCTCACCCTCAATCTGGCACATAAAGAAAACACACAGCTCTCACCCTTAGCCTGGCACATAAGAAACACACAGCTCTCACCCTTAGCCTGGCACATAAGAAACACACAGCTCTTACCCTTAATCTGGCACATAAGGAACACAAAGCTCTTACCCTTAGCCTGGCACATAAGGAACACACAGCTCTCACCCTTAGCCTGGCACATAAGGAACACACAGCTCTCACCCATAATCTGGCACATAAGGAACACACAGATCTCACCCTTAATCTGGCACATAAGGAACACACAGCTCTCACCCTCAATCTGGCACATAAGAAACACACAACTCTCACCCTTAACCTGGCACATAAGGAACACACAGCTCTCACCCTCAATCTGGCACATAAGAAACACACAGCTCTCACCCTCAATCTGGCACATAAGAAACACACAGCTCTCACCCTTAACCTGGCACATAAGGAACACACAGCTCTCACCCTTAACCTGGCACATAAGGAACACACAGCTCTCACCCTTAACCTGGCACATAAGGAACACACAGCTCTCACCCTTAATCTGGCACATAAGGAACACACAGCTCTCACCCTTAGCCTGGCACATAAGGAACACACAGCTCTCACCCTTAATCTGGCACATAAGGAACAAACAGCTCTTACCCTTAATCTGGCACATAAGGAACACACAGCTCTCACCCTTAATCTGGCACATAAGGAACACACAGCTCTCACCCTTAGCCTGGCACATAAGGAACACACAGCTCTCACCCTTAACCTGGCACATAAGGAACACACAGCTCTCACCCTTAATCTGGCACATAAGGAACACACAGCTCTCACCCTTAGCCTGGCACATAAGGAACACACAGCTCTCACCCTTAACCTGGCACATAAGGAACACACAGCTCTCACCCTTAACCTGGCACATAAGGAACACACAGCTCTCACCCTTAGCCTGGCACATAAGGAACACACAGCTCTCACCCTTAATCTGGCACATAAGGAACACACAGCTCTCACCCTTAATCTGGCACATAAGGAACACACAGCTCTCACCCTTTATCTGGCACATAAGGAACACACAGCTCTCACCCTTAACCTGGCACATAAGGAACACACAGCTCTCACCCTTAATCTGGCACATAAGGAACACACAGCTCTCACCCTTAGCCTGGCACATAAGGAACACACAGCTCTCACCCTTAATCTGGCACATAAGGAACACACAGCTCTCACCCTTAGCCTGGCACATAAGGAACACACAGCTCTCACCCTTAGCCTGGCACATAAGGAACACACAGCTCTCACCCTTAATCTGGCACATAAGGAACACACAGCTCTCACCCTTAATCTGGCACATAAGGAACACACAGCTCTCACCCTTAATCTGGCACATAAGGAACACACAGCTGTCACCCTTAGCCTGGCACATAAGGAACACACAGCTCTCACCCTTAGCCTAGCACATAAGGAACACACAGCTCTCACCCTTAATCTGGCACTTAAGGAACACACAGCTCTCACCCTTAGCGTGGCACATAAGAAACACACAGCTCTCACCCTTAATCTGGCACATAAGGAACACACAGCTCTCACCCTTAGCCTGGCACATAAGGAACACACAGCTCTCACCCTTAATCTGGCACATAAGGAACACACAGCTCTCACCCTTAGCCTGGCACATAAGGAACACACAGCTCTCACCCTTAATCTGGCACATATGGAACACACAGCTCTCACCCTTAGCCTGGCACATAAGGAACACACAGCTCTCACCCTTAGCCTGGCACATAAGGAACACACAGCTCTCACCCTTAATCTGGCACATAAGGAACACACAGCTCTCACCCTTAATCTGGCACATAAGGAACACACAGCTCTCACCCTTAATCTGGCACATAAGGAACACACAGCTGTCACCCTTAGCCTGGCACATAAGGAACACACAGCTCTCACCCTTAGCCTAGCACATAAGGAACACACAGCTCTCACCCTTAATCTGGCACATAAGGAACACACAGCTCTCACCCTTAGCGTGGCACATAAGAAACACACAGCTCTCACCCTTAATCTGGCACATAAGGAACACACAGCTCTCACCCTTAGCCTGGCACATAAGGAACACACAGCTCTCACCCTTAATCTGGCACATAAGGAACACACAGCTCTCACCCTTAGCCTGGCACATAAGGAACACACAGCTCTCACCCTTAATCTGGCACATATGGAACACACAGCTCTCACCCTTAATCTGGCACATAAGGAACACACAGCTCTCACCCTTAACCTGGCACATAAGGAACACACAGCTCTCACCCTTAATCTGGCACATAAGGAACACACAGCTCTCACCCTTAACCTGGCACATAAGGAACACACAGCTCTCACCCTTAATCTGGCACATAAGGAACACACAGCTCTCACCCTTAATCTGGCACATAAGGAACACACAGCTCTCACCCTTAATCTGGCACATAAGGAACACACAGCTCTCACCCTTAATCTGGCACATAAGGAACACACAGCTCTCACCCTTAATCTGGCACATAAGGAACACACAGCTCTCACCCTTAACCGGGCACATAAGGAACACACAGCTCTCACCCTTAACCTGGCACATAAGGAACACACAGCTCTCACCCTTAATCTGGCACATAAGGAACACACAGCTCTCACCCTTAGCCTGGCACATAAGGAACACACAGCTCTCACCCTTAACCTGGCACATAAGGAACACACAGCTCTCACCCTTAACCTGGCACATAAGGAACACACAGCTCTCACCCTTAGCCTGGCACATAAGGAACACACAGCTCTCACCCTTAACCTGGCACATAAGGAACACACAGCTCTCACCCTGAATCTGGCACATAAGGAACACACAGCTCTCACCCTTAATCTGGCACATAAGGAACACACAGCTCTCACCCTTAATCTGGCACATAAGGAACACACAGCTCTCACCCTTAACCTGGCACATAAGGAACACACAGCTCTCACCCTTAATCTGGCACATAAGGAACACACAGCTGTCACCCTTAAACCGGCACATAAGGAACACACAGCTCTCACCCTTAGCCTGGCACATAAGGAACACACAGCACTCACCATTAACCTGGCACATAAGGAACACACAGCTCTCACCCTTAACCTGGCACATAAGGAACACACAGCTCTCACCCTTAATCTGGCACATAAGGAACACACAGCTCTCACCTTTAACCTGGCACATAAGGAACACACAGCTCTCACCCTTAGCCTAGCACATAAGGAACACACAGCTCTCACCCTTAGCCTGGCACATAAGGAACACACAGCTCTCACCCTTAGCCTGGCACATAAGGAACACACAGCTCTTACCCTTAATCTGGCACATAAGGAACACACAGTCCTCACCCTTAATCTGGCACATAAGGAACACACAGCTCTCACCCTTAACCTGGCACATAAGGAACACACAGCTCTCACCCTTAGCCTGGCACATAAGGAACACACAGCTCTCACCCTTAACCTGGCACATAAGGAACACACAGCTCTCACCCTTAGCCTGGCACATAAGGAACACACAGCTCTCACCCTTAGCCTGGCACATAAGGAACACACAGCTCTCACCCTTAATCTGGCACATAAGGAACGCACAGCTCTCACCCTTAATCTGGCACATAAGGAACACACAGCTCTCACCCTTAACCTGGCACATAAGGAACACACAGCTCTCACCCTTAACCTGGCACATAAGGAACACACAGCTCTCACCCTTAATCTGGCACATAAGGAACACACAGCTCTCACCCTTAGCCTGGCACATAAGGAACACACAGCTCTAACTCTTAATCTGGCACATAAGGAACAAACAGCTCTTACCCTTAATCTGGCACATAAGGAACACACAGCTCTCACCCTTAATCTGGCACATAAGGAACACACAGCTCTCACCCTTAGCCTGGCACATAAGGAACACACAGCTCTCACCCTTAACCTGGCACATAAGGAACACACAGCTCTCACCCTTAACCTGGCACATAAGGAACACACAGCTCTCACCCTTAACCTGGCACATAAGGAACACACAGCTCTCACCCTTAACCTGGCACATAAGGAACACACAGCTATCACCCTTAATCTGGCACATAAGGAACACACAGCTCTCACCCTTAACCCGGCACATAAGGAACACACAGCTCTCACCCTTAGCCTGGCACATAAGGAACACACAGCACTCACCATTAACCTGGCACATAAGGAACACACAGCTCTCACCCTTAACCTGGCACATAAGGAACACACAGCTCTCACCCTTAATCTGGCACATAAGGAACACACAGCTCTCACCCTTAACCTGGCACATAAGGAACACACAGCTCTCACCCTTAGCCTAGCACATAAGGAACACACAGCTCTCACCCTTAGCCTGGCACATAAGGAACACACAGCTCTCACCCTTAGCCTGGCACATAAGGAACATACAGCTCTTACCCTTAATCTGGCACATAAGGAACACACAGCTCTCACCCTTAATCTGGCACATAAGGAACACACAGCTCTCACCCTTAACCTGGCACATAAGGAACACACAGCTCTCACCCTTAGCCTGGCACATAAGGAACACACAGCTCTCACCCTTAACCTGGCAAATAAGGAACACACAGCTCTCACCCTTAATCTGGCACATAAGGAACACACAGCTCTCACCCTTAACCTGGCACATAAGGAACACACAGCTCTCACCCTTAACCTGGCACATAAGGAACACACAGCTCTCACCCTTAATCTGGCACATAAGGAACACACAGCTCTCACCCTTAATCTGGCACATAAGGAACACACAGCTCTCACCCTTAATCTGACACATAAGGAACACACAGCTCTCACCCTTAATCTGGCACATAAGGAACACACAGCTCTCACCCTTAACCTGGCACATAAGGAACACACAGCTCTCACCCTTAACCTGGCACATAAGGAACACACAGCTCTCACCCTTAACCTGGCACATAAGGAACACACAGCTCTCACCCTTAACCTGGCACATAAGGAACACACAGCTCTCACCCTTAATCTGGCACATAAGGAACACACAGCTCTCACCCTTAACCTGACACATAAGGAACACACAGCTCTCACCCTTAACCTGGCACATAAGGAACACACAGCTCTCACCCTTAACCTGGCACATAAGGAACACACAGCTCTCACCCTTAACCTGGCACATAAGGAACACACAGCTCTCACCCTTAATCTGGCACATAAGGAACACACAGCTCTCACCCTTAGCCTGGCACATAAGGAACACACAGCTCTAACTCTTAATCTGGCACATAAGGAACAAACAGCTCTCATCCTTAACCTGGCACATAAGGAACACACAGCTCTCACCCTTAATCTGGCACATAAGGAACACACAGCTCTCACCCTTAGCCTGGCACATAAGGAACACACAGCTCTAACTCTTAATCTGGCACATAAGGAACAAACAGCTCTCACCCTTAACCTGGCACATAAGGAACACACAGCTCTCACCCTTAATCTGGCACATAAGGAACACACAGCTCTCACCCTTAATCTGGCACATAAGGAACACACAGCTCTCACCCTTAGCCTGGCACATAAGGAACACACAGCTCTCACCCTTAATCTGGCACATAAGGAACACACAGCTCTCACCCTTAGCCTGGCACATAAGGAACACACAGCTCTCACCCTTAGCCTGGCACATAAGGAACATACAGCTCTCACCCTTAATCTGGCACATAAGGAACACACAGCTCTCACCCTTAATCTGGCACATAAGGAACACACAGCTCTCACCCTTAATCTGGCACATAAGGAACACACAGCTCTCACCCTTAACCTGGCACATAAGGAACACACAGCTCTCACCCTTAACCTGGCACATAAGGAACACACAGCTCTCACCCTTAATCTGGCACATAAGGAACACACAGCTGTCACCCTTAACCCGGCACATAAGGAACACACAGCTCTCACCCTTAATCTGGCACATAAGGAACACACAGCTCTCACCCTTAGCCTGGCACATAAGGAACACACAGCTCTCACGCTTAATCTGGCACATAAGGAACACACAGCTCTCACCCTTAATCTGGCACATAAGGAACACACAGCTCTCACCCTTAATCTGGCACATAAGGAACACACAGCTGTCACCCTTAGCCTGGCACATAAGGAACACACAGCTCTCACCCTTAGCCTAGCACATAAGGAACACACAGCTCTCACCCTTAATCTGGCACATAAGGAACACACAGCTCTCACCCTTAGCCTGGCACATAAGGAACACACAGCTCTCACCCTTAACCTGGCACATAAGGAACACACAGCTCTCACCCTTAATCTGGCACATAAGGAACACACAGCTCTCACCCTTAACCTGGCACATAAGGAACACACAGCTCTCACCCTTAATCTGGCACATAAGGAACACACAGCTCTCACCCTTAACCTGGCACATAAGGAACACACAGCTCTCACCCTTAGCCTGGCACATAAGGAACACACAGCTCTCACCCTTAGCCTGGCACATAAGGAACACACAGCTCTCACCCTTAGCCTGGCACATAAGGAACACACAGCTCTCACCCTTAACCTGGCACATAAGGAACACACAGCTCTCACCCTTAATCTGGCACATAAGGAACACACAGCTCTCACCCTTAATCTGGCACATAAGGAACACACAGCTCTCACCCTTAGCCTGGCACATAAGGAACACACAGCTCTCACCCTTAATCTGGCACATAAGGAACACACAGCTCTCACCCTTAGCCTGGCACATAAAGAACACACAGCTCTCAACCTTAATCTGGCACATAAGGAACACACAGCTCTCACCCTTAGCCTGGCACATAAGGAACACACAGCTCTCACCCTTAACCTGGCACATAAGGAACACAAAGCTCTCACCCTTAATCTGGCACATAAGGAACACACAGCTCTCACCCTTAATCTGGCACATAAGGAACACACAGCTCTCACCCTTAGCCTGGCACACAAGGAACACACAGCTCTCACCCTTAATCTGGCACATAAGGAACACACAGCTCTCACCCTTAGCCTGGCACATAAAGAACACACAGCTCTCACCCTTAATCTGGCACATAAGGAACACACAGCTCTCACCCTTAATCTGGCACATAAGGAACACACAGCTCTCACCCTTAGCCTGGCACATAAAGAACACACAGTTCTCACCCTTAATCTGGCACATAAGGAACACACAGCTCTCACCCTTAACCTGGCACATAAGGAACACACAGCTCTTACCCTTAATCTGGCACATAAGGAACACACAGCTCTCACCCTTAATCTGGCACATAAGGAACACACAGCTCTCACCCTTAGCCTGGCACATAAGGAACACACAGCTCTCACCCTTAGCCTGGCACATAAGGAACACACAGCTCTCACCCTTAGCCTGGCACATAAGGAACACACGGCTCTCACCCTTAATGTGGCATATAAGGAACACACAGCTCTCACCCTTAACCTGGCACATAAGGAACACACCGCTCTCACCCTTAGCCTGGCACATAAGGAACACACAGCTCTCACCCTTAGCCTGGCACATAAGGAACACACAGCTCTCACCCTTAGCCTGGCACATAAGGAACACACAGCTCTCACCCTTAGCCTTGCACATAAGGAACACACAGCTCTCACCCTTAATCTGGCTCATAAGGAACACACAGCTCTCACCCTTAACCTGGCACATAAGGAACACACAGCTCTCACCCTTAATCTGGCACATAAGGAACACACAGCTCTCACCCTTAATCTGGCACATAAGGAACACACAGCTCTCACCCTTAGCCTGGCACATAAGGAACACACAGCTCTCACCCTTAGCCTGGCACATAAGGAACACACAGCACTCACCCTTAGCCTGGCACATAAGGAACACACAGCTCTCACCCTTAGACTGGCACATAAGGAACACACAGCTCTCACCCTTAGCCTGGCACATAAGGAACACACAGCTCTCACCCTTAATCTGGCACATAAGGAACACACAGCTCTAACCCTTAATCTGGCACATAAGGAACACACAGCTCTCACCCTTAACCTGGCACATAAGGAACACACAGCTCTCACCCTTAGCCTGGCACATAAGGAACACACAGCTCTCACCCTTAACCTGGCACATAAGGAACACACAGCTCTCACCCTTAATCTGGCACATAAGGAACACACAGCTCTAACCCTTAATCTGGCACATAAGGAACACACAGCTCTCACCCTTAATCTGGCACATAAGGAACACACAGCTCTCACCCTTAATCTGGCACATAAGGAACACACAGCTCTCACCCTTAAGGGCACATAAGGAACACACAGCTCTCACCCTTAATCTGGCACATAAGGAACACACAGCTCTCACCCTTAACCTGGCACATAAGGAACACACAGCTCTCACCCTTAACCTGGCACATAAGGAACACACAGCTGTCACCCCTTAACCGGCACATAAGGAACACACAGCTCTCACCCTTAGCCTGGCACATAAGGAACACACAGCTCTCACCCTTAATCTGGCACATAAGGAACACACAGCTCTCACCCTTAATCTGGCACATAAGGAACACACAGCTCTCACCCTTAACCTGGCACATAAGGAACACACAGCTCTCACCCTTAACCTGGCACATAAGGAACACACAGCTCTCACCCTTAGCCTGGCACATAAGGAACACACAGCTCTCACCCTTAACCTGGCACATAAGGAACACACAGCTCTCACCCTTAACCTGGCACATAAGGAACACACAGCTCTCACCCTTAACCTGGCACATAAGGAACACACAGCTCTCACCCTTAGCCTGGCACATAAGGAACACACAGCTCTCACCCTTTAACCTGGCACATAAGGAACACACAGCTCTCACCCTTAACCTGGCACATAAGGAACACACAGCTCTCACCCTTAGCCTGGGCACATAAGAAACACACAGCTCTCACCCTTAATCTGGCACATAAGGAACACACAGCTCTCACCCTTAGCCTGGCACATAAGGAACACACAGCTCTCACCCTTAGCCTGGCACATAAGGAACACACAGCTCTCACCCTTAATCTGGCACATAAGGAACACACAGCTCTCACCCTTAATCTGGCACATAAGGAACACACAGCTCTCACCCTTAATCTGGCACATAAGGAACACACAGCTCTCACCCTTAGCCTGGCACATAAGGAACATACAGCTCTCACCCTTAGCCTAGCACATAAGGAACACACAGCTCTCACCCTTAATCTGGCACATAAGGAACACACAGCTCTCACCCTTAATATGGCACATAAGGAACACACAGCTCTCACCCTTAATCTGGCACATAAGGAACACACAACTATCACCCTTAACCTGGCACATAAGGAACACACAGCTCTCACCCTTAATCTGGCACATAAGGAACACACAGCTCTCACCCTTAACCTTGCACATAAGGAACACACAGCTCTCACCCTTAGCCTGGCACATAAGGAACACACAGCTCTCACCCTTAATCTGGCACATAAGGAACACACAGCTCTCACCCTTAATCTGGCACACAAGGAACACACAGCTCTCACCCTTAGCCTGGCACATAAGGAACACACACAGCTCTCACCCTTAACCTGGCACATAAGGAACACACAGCTCTCACCCTTAACCTGGCACATAAGGAACACACAGCTCTCACCCTTAACCTTGCACATAAGGAACACACAGCTCTCACCCTTAGCCTGGCACATAAGGAACACACAGCTCTCACCCTTAATCTGGCACATAAGGAACACACAGCTCTCACCCTTAATCTGGCACACAAGGAACACACAGCTCTCACCCTTAGCCTGGCACATAAGGAACACACACAGCTCTCACCCTTAACCTGGCACATAAGGAACACACAGCTCTCACCCTTAACCTGGCACATAAGGAACACACAGCTCTCACCCTTAATCTGGCACATAAGGAACACACAGCTCTCACCCTTAGCCTGGCACATAAGGAACACACAGCTCTCACCCTTAATCTGGCACATAAGGAACACACAGCTCTCACCCTTAGCCTGGCACATAAGGAACACACAGCTCTCACCCTTAACCTGGCACATAAGGAACACACAGCTCTCACCCTTAATCTGGCACATAAGGAACACACAGCTCTCACCCTTAATCTGGCATATAAGGAACACACAGCTCTCACCCTTAATCTGGCACATAAGGAACACACAACTATCACCCTTAACCTGGCACATAAGGAACACACAGCTCTCACCCTTAATCTGGCACATAAGGAACACACAGCTCTCACCCTTAATGTGGCATATAAGGAACACACAGCTCTCACCCTTAATCTGGCACATAAGGAACACACAACTATCACCCTTAACCTGGCACATAAGGAACACACAGCTCTCACCCTTAATCTGGCACATAAGGAACACACAGCTCTCACCCTTAATCTGGCACATAAGGAACACACAACTATCACCCTTAACCTGGCACATAAGGAACACACAGCTCTCACCCTTAATCTAGCACATAAGGAACACACAGCTCTCACCCTTAACCTGGCACATAAGGAACACACAGCTCTCACCCTTAGCCTGGCACATAAGGAACACACAGCTCTCACCCTTAGCCTGGCACATAAGGAACACACAGCTCTCACCCTTAAGCCTGGCACATAAGGAACACACAGCTCCTTCAACCCTTAACCTGGCACATTAAGGAACCCTCAGCTCTCACCTCTTAGCTGCACATAAGGAACTCACAGCTTCTCACCCTAATAATCTGGCACCTAAGGAACACACTTATATGCCACTCTCACTCCTTAAACTGGCACATAAGGAACACACAGCTCTCACCCTTAACCTGCACATAAGACACACAGCCTCACCCTTAAATCTTGGCACAGGTAAGTAAACACACATGCTCTCAACCTCCTTAGCCTGGCAAGAAGGAACTCACAGCTCTAACTCTCTTAATCTGGCACATAAGGAACAAAACAGCTCTTTCGGCCTTAATACTGCACATAAGGAAACACACAGCCTCACCCTTAATCTGGCACATAAGGAACCACACAGCTCTCACCCTTAGCCTGCCTACATAAGAACCCACAGCTCTCTACCCTTAACCTGGCACATAAGGAACACACAGCTCTCACCTTAACCCTGGCACATAAGGAACACACAGCTCTCACCCCTTAACCGGCACTAAGGAACCACAGCTCTCACCCGTTAACCTGGCACATAAGGAACACACAGCTTCTCACCCTTAGCCTGGCCCATATAGGAACACACAAGTCTGTCACCCTTAACCCGGCACATAAGGAACACACAGCTCTCACGCCTTAGCCTGGCCACAATAAGGAACACACCAGCACTCACCATTAACCTGGCAACATAAGGGACACACCAGCTGCGTCACCCTGTAACCTGGCACATAAGGAACACACAGCTCTCACCCTTAGCCTGGCACATAAGGAAGACACAGCTCTCACCCTTAATCTGGCACATAAGGAACACACAGCTCTCACCCCTTAATCTGGCACATAAGGAACACACAGCTCTCAACCCTTAGCCTGGCACATAAGGAACACACAGCTCTCACCCTTAGCCTGGCACATAAGGAACACACAGCTCTCACCCTTAATCTGGCACATAAGGAACACACAGCTCTCACCCTTAATCTGGCACATAAGGAACACACAGCTCTCACCCTTAATCTGGCACATAAGGAACACACAGCTCTCACCCTTAGCCTGGCACATAAGGAACATACAGCTCTCACCCTTAGCCTAGCACATAAGGAACACACAGCTCTCACCCTTAATCTGGCACATAAGGAACACACAGCTCTCACCCTTAATCTGGCACATAAGGAACACACAGCTCTCACCCTTAATCTGGCACATAAGGAACACACAACTATCACCCTTAACCTGGCACATAAGGAACACACAGCTCTCACCCTTAATCTGGCACATAAGGAACACACAGCTCTCACCCTTAACCTTGCACATAAGGAACACACAGCTCTCACCCTTAGCCCTGGCACATAAGGAAACACACAGCTCTCACCCTTAAGCGTGGCACATAAGTAACACACAGCTCTCACCCTTAATCTGGCACATAAGGAACACACAGCTCTCACCCTTAGCCTGGCACATAAGGAACACACAGCTCTCACCCTTAATCTGGCACATAAGGAACACACAGCTCTCACCCTTAGCCTGGCACATAAGGAACACACAGCTCTCACCCTTAATCTGGCACATATGGAACACACAGCTCTCACCCTTAATCTGGCACATAAGGAAACACACAGCTCTCACCCTTAACCTGGCACATAAGGAACACACAGCTCTCACCCTTAATCTGGCACATAAGGAACACACAGCTCTCACCCTTAACCTGGCACATAAGGAACACACAGCTCTCACCCTTAATCTGGCACATAAGGAACACACAGCTCTCACCCTTAATCTGGCACATAAGGAACACACAGCTCTCACCCTTAATCTGGCACATAAGGAACACACAGCTCTCACCCTTAATCTGGCACATAAGGAACACACAGCTCTCACCCTTAATCTGGCACATAAGGAACACACAGCTCTCACCCTTAACCGGGCACATAAGGAACACACAGCTCTCACCCTTAACCTAGCACATAAGGAACACACAGCTCTCACCCTTAATCTGGCACATAAGGAACACACAGCTCTCACCCTTAGCCTGGCACATAAGGAACACACAGCTCTCACCCTTAACCTGGCACATAAGGAACACACAGCTCTCACCCTTAACCTGGCACATAAGGAACACACAGCTCTCACCCTTAGCCTGGCACATAAGGAACACACAGCTCTCACCCTTAACCTGGCACATAAGGAACACACAGCTCTCACCCTGAATCTGGCACATAAGGAACACACAGCTCTCACCCTTAATCTGGCACATAAGGAACACACAGCTCTCACCCTTAATCTGGCACATAAGGAACACACAGCTCTCACCCTTAACCTGGCACATAAGGAACACACAGCTCTCACCCTTAATCTGGCACATAAGGAACACACAGCTGTCACCCTTAACCCGGCACATAAGGAACACACAGCTCTCACCCTTAGCCTGGCACATAAGGAACACACAGCACTCACCATTAACCTGGCACATAAGGAACACACAGCTCTCACCCTTAACCTGGCACATAAGGGAACACACAGCTCTCACCCTTAATCTGGCACATAAGGAAACACACAGCTCTCACCTTAAACCTGGCACATAAGGAACACACAGCTCTCACCCTTAGCCTAGCACATAAGGAACACACAGCTCTCACCCTTAGCCTGGCACATAAGGAACACACAGCTCTCACCCTTAGCCTGGCACATAAGGAACACACAGCTCTTACCCTTAATCTGGCACATAAGGAACACACAGCCCTCACCCTTAATCTGGCACATAAGGAACACACAGCTCTCACCCTTAATCTGGCACATAAGGAACACACAGCTCTCACCCTTAGCCTGGCACATAAGGAACACACAGCTCTCACCCTTAACCTGGCACATAAGGAACACACAGCTCTCACCCTTAAGCCTGGCACATAAGGAACACACAGCTCTCACCCTTAGCCTGGCACATAAGGAACACACAGCTCTCACCCTTAATCTGGCACATAAGGAACGCACAGCTCTCACCCTTAATCTGGCACATAAGGAACACACAGCTCTCACCCTTAACCTGGCACATAAGGAACACACAGCTCTCACCCTTAACCTGGCACATAAGGAACACACAGCTCTCACCCTTAATCTGGCACATAAGGAACACACAGCTCTCACCCTTAGCCTGGCACATAAGGAACACACAGCTCTAACTCTTAATCTGGCACATAAGGAACAAACAGCTCTTACCCTTAATCTGGCACATAAGGAACACACAGCTCTCACCCTTAATCTGGCACATAAGGAACACACAGCTCTCACCCTTAGCCTGGCACATAAGGAACACACAGCTCTCACCCTTAACCTGGCACATAAGGAACACACAGCTCTCACCCTTAACCTGGCACATAAGGAACACACAGCTCTCACCCTTAACCTGGCACATAAGGAACACACAGCTCTCACCCTTAACCTGGCACATAAGGAACACACAGCTCTCACCCTTAGCCTGGCACATAAGGAACACACAGCTGTCACCCTTAACCCGGCACATAAGGAACACACAGCTCTCACCCTTAGCCTGGCACATAAGGAACACACAGCACTCACCATTAACCTGGCACATAAGGAACACACAGCTCTCACCCTTAACCTGGCACATAAGGAACACACAGCTCTCACCCTTAATCTGGCACATAAGGAACACACAGCTCTCACCCTTAACCTGGCACATAAGGAACACACAGCTCTCACCCTTAGCCTAGCACATAAGGAACACACAGCTCTCACCCTTAGCCTGGCACATAAGGAACACACAGCTCTCACCCTTAGCCTGGCACATAAGGAACACACAGCTCTTACCCTTAATCTGGCACATAAGGAACACACAGCTCTCACCCTTAATCTGGCACATAAGGAACACACAGCTCTCACCCTTAACCTGGCACATAAGGAACACACAGCTCTCACCCTTAGCCTGGCACATAAGGAACACACAGCTCTCACCCTTAACCTGGCATATAAGGAACACACAGCTCTCAACCTTAATCTGGCACATAAGGAACACACAGCTCTCACCCTTAACCTGGCACATAAGGAACACACAGCTCTCACCCTTAGCCTGGCACATAAGGAACACACAGCTCTCACCCTTATTCTGGCACATAAGGAACACACAGCTCTCACCCTTAATCTGGCACATAAGGAACACACAGCTCTCACCCTTAATCTGACACATAAGGAACACACAGCTCTCACTCTTAATCTGGCACATAAGGAACACACAGCTCTCACCCTTAACCTGGCACATAAGGAACACACAGCTCTCACCCTTAACCTGGCACATAAGGAACACACAGCTCTCACCCTTAACCTGGCACATAAGGAACACACAGCTCTCACCCTTAACCTGGCACATAAGGAACACACAGCTCTCACCCTTAATCTGGCACATAAGGAACACACAGCTCTCACCCTTAACCTGCACATAAGGAACACACAGCTCTCACCCTTAACCTGGCACATAAGGAACACACAGCTCTCACCCTTAACCTGGCACATAAGGAACACACAGCTCTCACCCTTAACCTGGCACATAAGGAACACACAGCTCTCACCCTTAATCTGGCACATAAGGAACACACAGCTCTCACCCTTAGCCTGGCACATAAGGAACACACAGCTCTAACTCTTAATCTGGCACATAAGGAACAAACAGCTCTCATCCTTAACCTGGCACATAAGGAACACACAGCTCTCACCCTTAATCTGGCACATAAGGAACACACAGCTCTCACCCTTAGCCTGGCACATAAGGAACACACAGCTCTAACTCTTAATCTGGCACATAAGGAACAAACAGCTCTCACCCTTAACCTGGCACATAAGGAACACACAGCTCTCACCCTTAATCTGGCACATAAGGAACACACAGCTCTCACCCTTAATCTGGCACATAAGGAACACACAGCTCTCACCCTTAGCCTGGCACATAAGGAACACACAGCTCTCACCCTTAATCTGGCACATAAGGAACACACAGCTCTCACCCCTTAGCCTGGCACATAAGGAACACACAGCTCTCACCCTTAGCCTGGCACATAAGGAACATACAGCTCTCACCCTTAATCTGGCACATAAGGAACACACAGCTCTCACCCTTAATCTGGCACATAAGGAACACACAGCTCTCACCCTTAATCTGGCACATAAGGAACACACAGCTCTCACCCTTAACCTGGCACATAAGGAACACACAGCTCTCACCCTTAACCTGGCACATAAGGAACACACAGCTCTCACCCTTAATCTGGCACATAAGGAACACACAGCTGTCACCCTTAACCCGGCACATAAGGAACACACAGCTCTCACCCTTAATCTGGCACATAAGGAACACACAGCTCTCACCCTTAGCCTGGCACATAAGGAACACACAGCTCTCACGCCTAATCTGGCACATAAGGAACACACAGCTCTCACCCTTAATCTGGCACATAAGGAACACACAGCTCTCACCCTTAATCTGGCACATAAGGAACACACAGCTCTCACCCTTAATCTGGCACATAAGGAACACACAGCTCTCACCCTTAGCCTGGCACATAAGGAACATACAGCTCTCACCCTTAGCCTAGCACATAAGGAACACACAGCTCTCACCCTTAATCTGGCACATAAGGAACACACAGATCACCCTTAATCTGGCACATAAGGAACACACAGCTCTCACCCTTAATCTGGCACATAAGGAACACACAGCTATCACCCTTAAACTGGCACATAAGGAACACACAGCTCTCACCCTTAATCTGAGCACATAAGGAACACACAGCTCTCACCCTTAACTTGCACATAAGGAAACACACAGCTCTCACCCTTAGCCTGGCACATAAGGAACACACAGCTCTCACCCTTAGCGCTGGCACATAAGAAACACACAGCTCTCAACCCTTAATCCTGGCACATAAGGAACACACAGCTCTCACCCTTAGCCTGGCACATAAGGAACACACAGCTCTCACCCTTAATCTGGCACATAAGGACACACAGCTCTCACCCTTAATCTGGCACATAAGGAACACACAGCTCTCACCCTTAATCTCTGGCACTATGGAACACACAGCTCTCACCCTTAATCTGGCACATAAGGAACACACAGCTCTCACCCTTAACCTGGCACATAAGGAACACACAGCTCTCACCCCTTAATCTGGCACATAAGGAACACACAGCTTTCACCCTTTAACCCTGGCACATAAGGAACACACAGCTCTCACCCTTAATCTGGCAACATAAGGAACACACCAGCTCTCACCCTTAATCTGGCACAATAAGGAACACACAGCTCTCACCCTTAATCTGGCACATAAGGAACACACAGCTCTCACCCTTAATCTGGCACATAAGGAACACACAGCTCTCACCCTTAATCTGGCAACATAAGGAACACACAGCTCTCACCCTTAACGGGCACATAAGGAACACACAGCTCTCACCCTTAACCTAGCACATAAGGAACACACAGCTCTCACCCTTAATCTGGCACATAAGGAACACACAGCTCTCACCCTTAGCCTGGCACATAAGGAACACACAGCTCTCACCCTTAACCTGGCACATAAGGAACACACAGCTCTCACCCTTAACCTGGCACATAAGGAACACACAGCTCTCACCCCTTAGCCTGGCACATAAGGAACACACAGCTCTCACCCTTAACCTGGCACATAAGGAACACACAGCTCTCACCCTGAATCTGGCACATAAGGAACACACAGCTCTCACCCTTAATCTGGCACATAAGGAAACACACAGCTCTCACCCTTAATCTGGCACATAAGGAACACACAGCTCTCACCCTTAACCTGGCACATAAGGAACACACAGCTCTCACCCTTAAACTGGCACATAAGGAACACACGGCTGTCACCCTTACCCTGGCACATAAGGAACACACAGCTCTCAACCTTAGCCTGGCACATAAGGAACACACAGCACTCACCCTTAACCTGGCACATAAGGAACACACAGCTCTCACCCTTAACCTGGCACATAAGGAACACACAGCTCTCACCCTTAATCTGGCACATAAGGAACACACAGCTCTCACCCTTTAACCTGGCACATAAGGAACACACAGCTCTCACCCCTTAGCCTAGCACACTAAGGAACACACAGCTCTCACCCTTAGCTGGCACATAAGGAACACACAGCTCTCACCCTTAGCCTGGCACATAAGAACACACAGCTCTCTACCCTTAATCTGGCACATAAGGAACCACACAGCCCTCACCCTTAATCTGGCACATAAGGGAACACACAGCTCTCACCCTTAACCTGGCACATAAGGAACACACAGCTCTCACCCTTAGCCTGGCACATAAGGAACACACAGCTCTCACCCTTAACCTGGCACATAAGGAACACACAGCTCTCACCCTTAGCCTGGCACATAAGGAACACACAGCTCTCACCCTTAGCCTGGCAATAAGGAACACACAGCTCTCACCCTTAACCTGGCACATAAGGAACGCACAGCTCTCACCCTTAATCTGGCACATAAGGAAACACACAGCTCTCACCCTTAACCTGGCACATAAGGAACACACAGCTCTCACCCTTTAACTGGCACATAAGGAACACACAGCTCTCACCCTTAATCTGGCACATAAGGAACACACAGCTCTCACCCTTAAGCCTGGCACCTAAGGAAACAACAGCTCTAACTCTTAATCTGGCACATAAGGAACAAAACAGCTCTTACCCTTAATCTGGCACATAAGGAACACACAGCTCTCACCCTTAATCTGGCACATAAGGAACACACAGCTCTCACCCTTAGCCTGGCACATAAGGAACACACAGCTCTCACCCTTAACCTGGCACATAAGGAACACACAGCTCTCACCCTTAACCTGGCACATAAGGAACACACAGCTCTCACCCTTAAACAGGCACATAAGGAACACACAGCTCTCACCCTTAACCTGGCACATAAGGAACACACAGCTCTCACCCTTAGCCTGGCACATAAGGAACACACAGCTGTCACCCTTAACCCGGCACATAAGGAACACACAGCTCTCACCCTTAGCCTGGCACATAAGGAACACACAGCACTCACCCTTTAACCTGGCACATAAGGAACACACAGCTCTCACCCTTAACTGGCACATAAGGAACACACAGCTTCACCCTTAATCTGGCACATAAGGAACACACAGCTCTCACCCTTAACCTGGCACATAAGGAACACACAGCTCTCCACCCTTAGCTAGCACATAAGGAACACACAGCTCTCACCCTTAGCCTGGCACATAAGGAACACACAGCTCTCACCCTTAGCCTGGCACATAAGGAACACACAGCTCTTACCCCTTAATCTGGCACATAAGGAACACACAGCTCTCACACCTTAATCTGGCACAATAAGGAACACACAGCCTCTCACCCTTAACCTGGCACATAAGAACCACACAGCCTCTCACCCTTAGCCAGGCACATAAGGAACACACAGCTCTCACCCTTAACCTGGCATATAAGGAACACACAGCTCTCAACCTTAATCTGGCACATAAGGAACACACCAAGCTCTCACCCTTAACCTGGCACATAAGGAACACACAGCTCTCACCTTAATCTGGCACATAAGGAACACACAGCTCTCACCCTTAATTCTGGCACATAAGGAACACACAGCTCTCACCCTTAATCTGGCACATAAGGAACACACAGCTCTCACCCTTAATCTGGACACATAAGGAACACACAGCTCTCACCTTAATCTGGCACATAAGGAACACACAGCTCTCACCTTAACCTGGCACATAAGGAACACACAGCTCTCACCCTTAACCTGGGCACATAAGGAACACACAGCTCTCACCCTTAACCTGGCACATAAGGAACACACAGCTCTCACCCCTTAACCTGGCACATAAGGAACACACAGCTCCTCACCCCTTAACCTGGCACATAAGGAACACACAGCTCTCACCCTTAACCTGACACATAAGGAACACACAGCTCTCACCCTTAACCTGGCACATAAGGAACACACAGCTCTCACCCTTAACCTGGCACATAAGGAACACACAGCTCTCACCCTTAACCTGGCACATAAGGAACACACAGCTCTCACCCTTAATCTGGCACATAAGGAACACACAGCTCTCACCCTTAGCCTGGCACATAAGGAACACACAGCTCTAACTCTTAATCTGGCACATAAGGAACCAAACAGCTCTCATCCTTAACCTGGCACATAAGGAACACACAGCTCTCACCCTTAATCTGGCACATAAGGAACACACCAGCTCTCACCCTTAGCCTGGCACATAAGGAACACACAGCTCTAACTCTTACATCTGGCACATAAGGAACAAACAGCTCTCACCCCTTAACCTGGCACATAAGGAACACACAGCTCTCACCCTTAATCTGGCACATAAGGAACACACAGCTCTCACCCTTAATCTGGCACATAAGGAACACACAGCTCTCCACCCCTTAGCCTGGCACATAAGGAACACACAGCTCTCACCCCTTAATCTGGCACATAAGGAACACACAGCTCTCACCCTTAGCCTGGCACATAAGGAACACACAGCTCTCACCCTTAGCCTGGCACATAAGGGAACATAACAGCTCTCACCCTTAATCTGGCACATAAGGAACACACAGCTCTCACCCTTAATCTGGCACATAAGGAAACCACACAGCTCTCACCCTTAATCTGGCACATAAGGAACACACAGCTCCTCACCCCTTAACCTGGCACATAAGGAACACACAGCTCTCACCCTTAACCTGGCACATAAGGAACACACAGCTCTCACCCTTAATCTGGCACATAAGGAACACACAGCTGTCACCCTAAACCCGGCACATAAGGAAACACACAGCTCTCACCCTTAATCTGGCACATAAGGAACACACAGCTCTCACCCTTAGCCTGGCACATAAGGAACACACAGCTCTCACGCCTAATCTGGCACATAAGGAACACACAGCTCTCACCCTTAATCTGGCACATAAGGAACACACAGCTCTCACCCTTAATCTGGCACATAAGGAACACACAGCTCTCACCCTTAATCTGGCACATAAGGAACACACAGCTCTCACCCTTAGCCTGGCACATAAGGAACATACAGCTCTCACCCTTAGCCTAGCACATAAGGAACACACAGCTCTCACCCTTAATCTGGCACATAAGGAACACACAGCTCTCACCCTTAATCTGGCACATAAGGAACACACAGCTCTCACCCTTAATCTGGCACATAAGGAACACACAACTATCACCCTTAACCTGGCACATAAGGAACACACAGCTCTCACCCTTAATCTGGCACATAAGGAACACACAGCTCTCACCCTTAACCTGGCACATAAGGAACACACAGCTCTCACCCTTAGCCTGGCACATAAGGAACACACAGCTCTCACCCTTAGCCTGGCACATAAGGAACACACAGCTCTCACCTTTAGCCTGGCACATAAGGAACACACAGCTCTCACCCTTAACCTGGCACATAAGGAACACACAGCTCTCACCCTTAATCTGGCACATAAGGAACACACAGCTCTCACCCTTAATCTGGCACATAAGGAACACACAGCTCTCACCCTTAGCCTGGCACATAAGGAACACACAGCTCTCACCCTTAATCTGGCACATAAGGAACACACAGCTCTCACCCTTAGCCTGGCACATAAAGAACACACAGCTCTCACCCTTAATCTGGCACATAAGGAACACACAGCTCTCACCCTTAGCCTGGCACATAAGGAACACACAGCTCTCACCCTTAACCTGGCACATAAGGAACACACAGCTCTCACCCTTAATCTGGCACATAAGGAACACACAGCTCTCACCCTTAATCTGGCACATAAGGAACACACAGCTCTCACCCTTAGCCTGGCACACAAGGAACACACAGCTCTCACCCTTAATCTGGCACATAAGGAACACACAGCTCTCACCCTTAGCCTGGCACATAAAGAACACACAGCTCTCACCCTTAATCTGGCACATAAGGAACACACAGCTCTCACCCTTAATCTGGCACATAAGGAACACACAGCTCTCACCCTTAGCCTGGCACATAAAGAACACACAGTTCTCACCCTTAATCTGGCACATAAGGAACACACAGCTCTCACCCTTAACCTGGCACATAAGGAACACACAGCTCTTACCCTTAATCTGGCACATAAGGAACACACAGCTCTCACCCTTAATCTGGCACATAAGGAACACACAGCTCTCACCCTTAGCCTGGCACATAAGGAACACACAGCTCTCACCCTTAGCCTGGCACATAAGGAACACACAGCTCTCACCCTTAGCCTGGCACATAAGGAACACACGGCTCTCACCCTTAATGTGGCATATAAGGAACACACAGCTCTCACCCTTAACCTGGCACATAAGGAACACACCGCTCTCACCCTTAGCCTGGCACATAAGGAACACACAGCTCTCACCCTTAGCCTGGCACATAAGGAACACACAGCTCTCACCCTTAGCCTGGCACATAAGGAACACACAGCTCTCACCCTTAGCCTGGCACATAAGGAACACACAGCTCTCACCCTTAATCTGGCTCATAAGGAACACACAGCTCTCACCCTTAACCTGGCACATAAGGAACACACAGCTCTCACCCTTAATCTGGCACATAAGGAACACACAGCTCTCACCCTTAGCCTGGCACATAAGGAACACACAGCTCTCACCCTTAGCCTGGCACATAAGGAACACACAGCACTCACCCTTAGCCTGGCACATAAGGAACACACAGCTCTCACCCTTAGACTGGCACATAAGGAACACACAGCTCTCACCCTTAGCCTGGCACATAAGGAACACACAGCTCTCACCCTTAATCTGGCACATAAGGAACACACAGCTCTAACCCTTAATCTGGCACATAAGGAACACACAGCTCTCACCCTTAACCTGGCACATAAGGAACACACAGCTCTCACCCTTAGCCTGGCACATAAGGAACACACAGCTCTCACCCTTAACCTGGCACATAAGGAACACACAGCTCTCACCCTTAATCTGGCACATAAGGAACACACAGCTCTAACCCTTAATCTGGCACATAAGGAACACACAGCTCTCACCCTTAATCTGGCACATAAGGAACACACAGCTCTCACCCTTAATCTGGCACATAAGGAACACACAGCTCTCACCCTTAGCCTGGCACATAAGGAACACACAGCTCTCACCCTTAATCTGGCACATAAGGAACACACAGCTCTCACCCTTAACCTGGCACATAAGGAACACACAGCTCTCACCCTTAATCTGGCACATAAGGAACACACAGCTGTCACCCTTAACCCGGCACATAAGGAACACACAGCTCTCACCCTTAGCCTGGCACATAAGGAACACACAGCTCTCACCCTTAATCTGGCACATAAGGAACACACAGCTCTCACCCTTAATCTGGCACATAAGGAACACACAGCTCTCACCCTTAACCTGGCACATAAGGAACACACAGCTCTCACCCTTAACCTGGCACATAAGGAACACACAGCTCTCACCCTTAGCCTGGCACATAAGGAACACACAGCTCTCACCCTTAACCTGGCACATAAGGAACACACAGCTCTCACCCTTAACCTGGCACATAAGGAACACACAGCTCTCACCCTTAACCTGGCACATAAGGAACACACAGCTCTCACCCTTAGCCTGGCACATAAGGAACACACAGCTCTCACCCTTAACCTGGCACATAAGGAACACACAGCTCTCACCCTTAACCTGGCACATAAGGAACACACAGCTCTCACCCTTAGCCTGGCACATAAGAAACACACAGCTCTCACCCTTAATCTGGCACATAAGGAACACACAGCTCTCACCCTTAGCCTGGCACATAAGGAACACACAGCTCTCACCCTTAGCCTGGCACATAAGGAACACACAGCTCTCACCCTTAATCTGGCACATAAGGAACACACAGCTCTCACCCTTAATCTGGCACATAAGGAACACACAGCTCTCACCCTTAATCTGGCACATAAGGAACACACAGCTCTCACCCTTAGCCTGGCACATAAGGAACATACAGCTCTCACCCTTAGCCTAGCACATAAGGAACACACAGCTCTCACCCTTAATCTGGCACATAAGGAACACACAGCTCTCACCCTTAATATGGCACATAAGGAACACACAGCTCTCACCCTTAATCTGGCACATAAGGAACACACAACTATCACCCTTAACCTGGCACATAAGGAACACACAGCTCTCACCCTTAATCTGGCACATAAGGAACACACAGCTCTCACCCTTAACCTTGCACATAAGGAACACACAGCTCTCACCCTTAGCCTGGCACATAAGGAACACACAGCTCTCACCCTTAATCTGGCACATAAGGAACACACAGCTCTCACCCTTAATCTGGCACACAAGGAACACACAGCTCTCACCCTTAGCCTGGCACATAAGGAACACACAGCTCTCACCCTTAACCTGGCACATAAGGAACACACAGCTCTCACCCTTAACCTGGCACATAAGGAACACACAGCTCTCACCCTTAATCTGGCACATAAGGAACACACAGCTCTCACCCTTAGCCTGGCACATAAGGAACACACAGCTCTCACCCTTAATCTGGCACATAAGGAACACACAGCTCTCACCCTTAGCCTGGCACATAAGGAACACACAGCTCTCACCCTTAACCTGGCACATAAGGAACACACAGCTCTCACCCTTAATCTGGCACATAAGGAACACACAGCTCTCACCCTTAATCTGGCATATAAGGAACACACAGCTCTCACCCTTAATCTGGCACATAAGGAACACACAGCTCTCACCCTAGCCTGGCACATAAGGAAACACACAGCTCACCCTTAATCTGGCACATAAGGAACACACAGCTCTCACCCTTAAGCTGGCACATAAGGAACACACAGCTCTCACCCTTAGCCTGGCACATAAGGAACACACAGCTCTCACCCTTAACCTGGCACATAAGGAACACACAGCTCTCACCCTTAACCTGGCACATAAGGAACACACAGCTCTCACCCTTAATCTGGCACATAAGGAACACACAGCATCTCACCCTTAACCTGGCACATAAGGAACACACAGCTCTCACCCTTAGCCTGGCACATAAGGAACACACAGCTCTCACCCTTAGCCTGGCACATAAGGAACACACAGCTCTCACCCTTAGCCTGGCACATAAGGAACACACAGCACTCACCCTTAGCTGGCACATAAGGAACACACAGCTCTCACCTTAATCTGGCACATAAGGAACACACAGCTCTCACCCCTAACCCTGGCACATAAGGAACACACAGCTCTCACCCTTAACCTGGCACATAAGGAACACACAGCTCTCACCCTTAACCTGGCACATAAGGAACACACAGCTCTCACCCTTAATCTGGCACATAAGGAACACACAGCTCTCACCCTTAGCCTGGCACATAAGGAACACACAGCTCTCACCCTTAACCTGGCACATAAGGAACACACAGCTCTCCACCCTTAACCTGGCACATAAGGAACACACAGCTCTCACCCTTAAACTGGCACATAAGGAACACACAGCTCTCACCCTTAATCTGGCACATAAGGAACACCACAGCTCTCACCCTTAGCCTGGCACATAAGGAACACACAGCTCTAACCTCTTAATCTGGCACATAAGGAACAAACAGCTCTCATCCCTTAACCTGGCACATAAGGAACACACAGCTCTCACCCTTAATCTGGCACATAAGGAACACACAGCTCTCACCCTTAACCTGGCACATAAGGAACACACAGCTCTAACACTTAATCTGGCACATAAGGAACAAACAGCTCTCACCCTTAACCTGGCACATAAGGAACACACAGCTCTCACCCTTAATCTGGCACATAAGGAACACACAGCTCTCACCCTTAATCTGGCACATAAGGAACACACAGCTCTCACCCTTAGCCTGGCACATAAGGAACACCACAGCTCTCACCCTTAATCTGGCACATAAGGAACACACAGCTCTCACCCTTAGCCTGGCACATAAGGAACACACAGCTCTCACCCTTAGCCTGGCACATAAGGAACACTACAGCTCTCACCCTTAATCTGGCACATAAGGAACACACAGCTCTCACCCTTAATCTGGCACATAAGGAACACACAGCTCTCACCCTTAATCTGGCACATAAGGAACACACAGCTCTCACCCTTAACCTGGCACATAAGGAACACACAGCTCTCACCCCTTAACCTGGCACATAAGGAACACACAGCTCTCACCCTTAATCTGGCACATAAGGAACACACAGCTGTCACCCTTAACCCGGCACTAAGGAAACACACAGCTCTCACCCTTAATCTGGCACATAAGGAAACACACAGCTCTCACCCTTAGCCTGGCACATAAGGAACACACAGCTCTCACGCTTAATCCTGGCACATAAGGAACACACAGCTCTCACCCTTAATCTGGCACATAAGGAACACACAGCTCTCACCCTTAATCTGGCACATAAGGAACACACAGCTGTCACCCTTAGCCTGGCACATAAGGAACACACAGCTCTCACCCTTAGTCCTTGAAACATAAGGAACACACAGCTCTCACCCTTAATCTGGCACATAAGGAACACACAGCTCTCACCCTTAGCCTGGCACATAAGGAACACACAGCTCTCACCCTTAACCTGGCACATAAGGAACACACAGCTCTCACCCTTAATCTGGCACATAAGGAACACACAGCTCTCACCCTTAACCTGGCACATAAGGAACACACAGCTCTCACCCTTAATCTGGCACATAAGGAACACACAGCTCTCACCCTTAACCTGGCACATAAGGAACACACAGCTCTCACCCTTAGCCTGGCACATAAGGAACACACAGCTCTCACCCTTAGCCTGGCACATAAGGAACACACAGCTCTCACCCTTAACCTGGCACATAAGGAACACACAGCTCCTCACCCTTAACCTGGCACATAAGGAACACACAGCTCTCACCCTTAATCTGGCACATAAGGAACACACAGCTCTCACCCTTAGCCTGGCACATAAGGAACACACAGCTCTCACCCTTAGCCTGGCACATAAGGAACACACAGCTCTCACCCTTAACCTGGCACATAAGGAACACACAGCTCTCACCCTTAGCCTGGCACATAAGAACACACAGCTCTCACCCTTAATCTGGCACATAAGGAACACACAGCTCTCACCCTTAGCCTGGCACATAAGGAACACACAGCTCTCACCCTTAACCTGGCACATAAGGAACACACAGCTCTCACCCTTAATCTGGCACATAAGGAACACACAGCTCTCACCCTTAATCTGGCACATAAGGAACACACAGCTCTCACCCTTAGCCTGGCACATAAGGAACACACAGCTCTCACCCTTAATCTGGCACATAAGGAACACACAGCTCTCACCCTTAGCCTGGCACATAAGGAACACACAGCTCTCACCCTTAATCTGGCACATAAGGAACACACAGCTCTCACCCTTAATCTGGCACATAAGGAACACACAGCTCTCACCCTTAGCCTGGCACATAAGGAACACACAGCTCTCACCCTTAATCTGGCACATAAGGAACACACAGCTCTCACCCTTAACCTGGCACATAAGGAACACACAGCTCTCACCCTTAATCTGGCACATAAGGAACACACAGCTCTCACCCTTAATCTGGCACATAAGGAACACACAGCTCTCACCCTTAATCTGGCACATAAGGAACACACAGCTCTCACCCTTAACCTGGCACATAAGGAACACACAGCTCTCACCCTTAGCCTGGCACATAAGGAACACACAGCTCTCACCCTTAATCTGGCACATAAGGAACACACAGCTCTCACCCTTAACCTGGCACATAAGGAACACACAGCTCTCACCCTTATCCTGGCACATAAGGAACACACAGCTCTCACCCTTAGCCTGGCACATAAGGAACACACAGCTCTCACCCTTAGCCTGGCACATAAGGAACACACAGCTCTCACCCTTAGCCTGGCACATAAGGAACACACAGCTCTCACCCTTAATCTGGCACATAAGGAACACACAGCTCTCACCCTTAACCTGGCACATAAGGAACACACAGCTCTCACCCTTAATCTGGCACATAAGGAACACACAGCTCTCACCCTTAGCCTGGCACATAAGGAACACACAGCTCTCACCCTTAAGCTGGCACATAAGGAACACACAGCTCTCACCCTTAGCCTGGCACATAAGGAACACACAGCTCTCACCCTTAGACTGGCACATAAGGAACACACAGCTCTCACCCTTAACCTGGCACATAAGGAACACACAGCTCTCACCCTTAATCTGGCACATAAGGAACACACAGCTCTCACCCTTAATCTGGCACATAAGGAACACACAGCTCTCACCCTTAGCCTGGCACATAAGGAACACACAGCTCTCACCCTTATCCTGGCACATAAGGAACACACAGCTCTCACCCTTAACCTGGCACATAAGGAACACACAGCTCTCACCCTTAATCTGGCACATAAGGAACACACAGCTCTCACCCTTAATCTGGCACATAAGGAACACACAGCTCTCACCCTTAATCTGGCACATAAGGAACACACAGCTCTCACCCTTAATCTGGCACATAAGGAACACACAGCTCTCACCCTTAGCCTGGCACATAAGGAACACACAGCTCTCACCCTTAATCTGGCACATAAGGAACACACAGCTCTCACCCTTAACCTGGCACATAAGGAACACACAGCTCTCACCCTTAATCTGGCACATAAGGAACACACAGCTCCACCCTTAACCCGGCACATAAGGAACACACAGCTCTCACCCTTAGCCTGGCACATAAGGAACACACAGCTCTCAACCCTTAATCTGGCACATAAGGAACACACAGCTCTCACCCTTAATCTGGCACATAAGGAACACACAGCTCTCACCTTAACCTGGCACATAAGGAACACACAGCTCTCACCCTTAAACTGGCACATAAGGAACACACAGCTCTCACCCTTAGACTGGCACATAAGGAACACACAGCTCTCACCCCTTAACCTGGCACATAAGGAACACACAGCTCTCACCCTTAACCTGGCACATAAGGAACACACAGCTCTCACCCTTAACCTGGCACATAAGGAACACACAGCTCTCACCCTTAGCCTGGCACATAAGGAACACACAGCTCTCACCCTTAACCTGGCACATAAGGAACACACAGCTCTCACCTTAGCCTAGCACATAAGGAACACACAGCTCTCACCCTTAGCCTGGCACATAAGAAACACACAGCTCTCACCCTTAATCTGGCACATAAGGAACACACAGCTCTCACCCTTAGCCTGGCACATAAGGAACACACAGCTCTCACCCTTAGCCTGGCACATAAGGAACACACAGCTCTCACCCTTAATCTGGCACATAAGGAACACACAGCTCTCACCCTTAATCTGGCACATAAGGAACACACAGCTCTCACCCTTAATCTGGCACATAAGGAAACACACAGCTCTCACCCTTAGCCTGGCACATAAGGAACATACAGCTCTCACCCTTAGCCTAGCACATAAGGAACACACAGCTCTCACCCTTAATCTGGCACATAAGGAACACACAGCTCTCACCCTTAATATGGCACATAAGGAACACACAGCTCTCACCCTTAATCTGGCACATAAGGAACACACAACTATCACCCTTAACCTGGCACATAAGGAACACACAGCTCTCACCCTTAATCTGGCACATAAGGAACACACAGCTCTCACCCTTAACCTTGCACATAAGGAACACACAGCTCTCACCCTTAGCCTGGCACATAAGGAACACACAGCTCTCACCCTTAATCTGGCACATAAGGAACACACAGCTCTCACCCTTAATCTGGCACACAAGGAACACACAGCTCTCACCCTTAGCCTGGCACATAAGGAACACACAGCTCTCACCCTTACCTGGCACATAAGGAACACACAGCTCTCACCCTTAACCTGGCACATAAGGAACACACAGCTCTCACCCTTAATCTGGCACATAAGGAACACACAGCTCTCACCCTTAGCCTGGCACATAAGGAACACACAGCTCTCACCCTTAATCTGGCACATAAGGAACACACAGCTCTCACCCTTAGCCTGGCACATAAGGAACACACAGCTCTCACCCTTAACCTGGCACATAAGGAACACACAGCTCTCACCCCTTAATCTGGCACATAAGGAACACACAGCTCTCACCCTTAATCTGGCATATAAGGAACACACAGCTCTCACCCTTAATCTGGCACATAAGGAACACACAACTATCACCCTTAACCTGGCACATAAGGAACACACAGCTCTCACCCTTAATCTGGCACATAAGGAACACACAGCTCTCACCCTTAATGTGGCATATAAGGAACACACAGCTCTCACCCTTAATCTGGCACATAAGGAACACACAACTATCACCCTTAACCTGGCACATAAGGAACACACAGCTCTCACCCTTAATCTGGCACATAAGGAACACACAGCTCTCACCCTTAATCTGGCACATAAGGAACACACAACTATCACCCTTAACCTGGCACATAAGGAACACACAGCTCTCACCCTTAATCTAGCACATAAGGAACACACAGCTCTCACCCTTAACCTGGCACATAAGGAACACACAGCTCTCACCCTTAGCCTGGCACATAAGGAACACACAGCTCTCACCCTTAGCCTGGCACATAAGGAACACACAGCTCTCACCCTTAATCTGGCACATAAGGAACACACAGCTCTCACCCTTAGCCTGGCACATAAGGAACACACAGCTCTCACCCTTAATCTGGCACATAAGGAACACACAGCTCTCACCCTTAGCCTGGCAAATAAGGAACACACAGCTCTCACCCTTAGCCTGGCACATAAGGAACACACAGCTCTCACCCTTAATCTGGCACATAAGGAACACACAGCTCTCACCCTTAGCCTGGCACATAAGGAACACACAGCTCTCACCCTTAACCTGGCACATAAGGAACACACAGCTCTCACCCTTAATCTGGCACATAAGGAACACACAGCTCTCACCCTTAGCCTGGCACATAAGGAACACACAGCTCTCACCCTTAATCTGGCACATAAGGAACACACAGCTCTCATCCTTAGCCTGGCACATAAGGAACACACAACTATCACCCTTAACCTGGCACATAAGGAACACACAGCGCTCACCCTTAATCTGGCACATAAGGAACACATAGCTCTCACCCTTAGCCTGGCACATAAGGAACACACAGCTCTCACCCTGAATCTGGCACATAAGGAACACACAGCTCTCACCCTTAATCTGGCACATAAGGAACACACAGCTCTCACCCTTAGCCTGGCACATAAGGAACACACAGCTCTCACCCTTAGCCTGGCACATAAGGAACACACAGCTCTCACCCTTAATCTGGCACATAAGGAACACACAGCTCTCACCCTTAATCTGGCACATAAGGAACACACAGCTCTCACCCTTAATCTGGCACATAAGGAACACACAGCTCTCACCCTTAGCCTGGCACATAAGGAACATACAGCTCTCACCCTTAGCCTAGCACATAAGGAACACACAGCTCTCACCCTTAATCTGGCACATAAGGAACACACAGCTCTCACCCTTAATCTGGCACATAAGGAACACACAGCTCTCACCCTTAATCTGGCACATAAGGAACACACAACTATCACCCTTAACCTGGCACATAAGGAACACACAGCTCTCACCCTTAATCTGGCACATAAGGAACACACAGCTCTCACCCTTAACCTTGCACATAAGGAACACACAGCTCTCACCCTTAGCCTGGCACATAAGGAACACACAGCTCTCACCCTTAATCTGGCACATAAGGAACACACAGCTCTCACCCTTAATCTGGCACACAAGGAACACACAGCTCTCACCCTTAGCCTGGCACATAAGGAACACACAGCTCTCACCCTTAACCTGGCACATAAGGAACACACAGCTCTCACCCTTAACCTGGCACATAAGGAACACACAGCTCTCACCCTTAATCTGGCACATAAGGAACACACAGCTCTCACCCTTAGCCTGGCACATAAGGAACACACAGCTCTCACCCTTAATCTGGCACATAAGGAACACACAGCTCTCACCCTTAGCCTGGCACATAAGGAACACACAGCTCTCACCCTTAACCTGGCACATAAGGAACACACAGCTCTCACCCTTTAATCTGGCACATAAGGAACACACAGCTCTCACCCTTAATCTGGCATATAAGGAACACACAGCTCTCACCCTTAATCTGGCACATAAGGAACACACAACTATCACCCTTAACCTGGCACATAAGGAACACACAGCTCTCACCCTTAATCTGGCACATAAGGAACACACAGCTCTCACCCTTAATGTGGCATATAAGGAACACACAGCTCTCACCCTTAATCTGGCACATAAGGAACACACAACTATCACCCTTAACCTGGCACATAAGGAACACACAGCTCTCACCCTTAATCTGGCACATAAGGAACACACAGCTCTCACCCTTAATCTGGCACATAAGGAACACACAACTATCACCCTTAACCTGGCACATAAGGAACACACAGCTCTCACCCTTAATCTAGCACATAAGGAACACACAGCTCTCACCCTTAACCTGGCACATAAGGAACACACAGCTCTCACCCTTAGCCTGGCACATAAGGAACACACAGCTCTCACCCTTAGCCTGGCACATAAGGAACACACAGCTCTCACCCTTAATCTGGCACATAAGGAACACACAGCTCTCACCCTTAGCCTGGCACATAAGGAACACACAGCTCTCACCCTTAACCTGGCACATAAGGAACACACAGCTCTCACCCTTAGCCTGGCACATAAGGAACACACAGCTCTCACCCTTAATCTGGCACATAAGGAACACACAGCTCTCACCCTTAGCCTGGCACATAAGGAACAAACATAATAATGTTTATAAAATATATGTAATATTATGGGGCCGATTAATGCTTCTGTTTCTGCGCGAGCTTTCAGGCTCGCCTGGAAACAGAAGTTATGAAGCGGTGGTCTTAAGACCGCTGTTCCATAACTTGTCCGCCTGCTCTGAGGCCGCAGACAGAAATCAACCAGATCGAGTTGATTGACACCCCCTGCTAGTGGCTGATTGACCGCGAATATGCAGGGGGCGGCATTGCACCAGCAGTTCACAAGAACTACTGGTGCAATGATAAATGCAGAGAGCGTATTGCTGTCTGCATTCAGCGATGTCTGTCGGACATAATCCACTGATCGGATCACGTGAGACAGACATTTGATAAATTGGCCCCATAGGGACCAATTTATCATAGTGCGAGCGGACATGATATAATGTAGCGTATCATGTCCACCGCACATCAATAAATGCCGACAGCATACGCTGTCTGCAATTATCATTGCAGCAGTAGTTCTTGTGAACTGCTGGTGCAATGCCGCCCCCTGCAGATTCGCGCCCAATCAGCCACTAGCAAGGGGGTGTCAATCAACTCAATCGTATTCGATCAGGTTGATTTCCAGTGATGTCTGTCGGCCTCCTCAGAGCAGGCACACAGGTTAAGGAGCGGCGGTCTTTAGACAGAGCTTGATAAATAGGCCCCTATGTCTGCTCAAGCAGAGTATACATTTGTAATATTTGCAAATATTTTAGAAATAAAATGATTGACAAATATTAAATACTAACTTTTTAAGTATTGTCTTAAACATGAAGTTCTTTAAACAATATAAAAGTGTATTGTGCATTGGTCCCAGGGAGAACCTGTTTCTGTTCATATGATGTCAATTAAAATGTATTTATCACCTCTATATCAGGGCAATCACATGATCAGTATACATCACAGTGCCTAAATATTATAGAAATGCATTTCTATAATTCCTCAAAATATCTTATAATATACTCAGAAAAAAAGAGTGCATTAGTAATGCTAGGTAGACTTTTACAAACTTTCATTCAAGGACAATTAGCATGAATGCAAGGTATTTGTCCATAGCAACATGAATGAGGACTTGCGTTCAAGCTTTTCTACAACTGGATAATCCTTATTAGCTTCTTCTGAAGGAACAACCAACCTTTGCTTGAGGAACAGTAGTCATAACATTATTTACACAAGTTGGCTAATGTTAAATAGCATATACTGTATTCATTTATAAAACGTATCCTCAAGTATTCTTAAGTGGGATAATATTATTGAAAGAAGTACACATACATTTATAAACAATGTACACGTGCACACGTGCATGATGTCATGTGACAGTAAATAAAGAAAAACCTGTTAATCTTAAAGGGACACTGAACCCTAATTTTTTCTTTCATGATTCAGAAAGAGCATGCAATTTTAAGCAGCTTTCTAATTTACTCCTATTATCAATTTTTCTTCCTTCCCTTGCTATCTTTATTTGAAAAAGAAGGCAGCTAAGCTGTTTTTTTTTGGTTCAGAACTCTGGATAGCACTTTTTTATTGGTGGATGAATTTATCCACCAATCAGCAAGGACAACCCAGGTTGTTCACCAAAAATGGGCCGGCATCTAAACTTACATTCTTGCATTTCAAATAAAGATACCAAGAGAATGAAGAAATGTTGATAATAGGAGTAAATTAGAAAGTTGCTTAAAATTTCATGCTTTATCTGAATCACGAAAGAAAAATTGTGGGTTCAGTGTCCCTTTAAGCAAATAAACAGTTGACTGTTCAAATAATATTGAACAAAATTTCCCAAATTTTATGGAATAAAAAATAAAACGCATAGGTGTGAGATGGAAATTACACTTAAAAAAAGGTTTTATAAAAAAATATATATATTTGAAGAAAATTATTTTCAAGAAAAAAATAATAATAAAAGATTAATGCCTGCAGCGGAGAAGAGCTATTTGGGGGGGAAGTGTGGCGTCCAGCGCCCAACAGCTTCTTGGGAGGGCACCACCCTTGACTGCGCGTCCTGCAGGGAGATCATTAGAGAGGAGGGAGTTTGCAGCCTGTGAACATACCTCTCTACTGCCTCAGTCAGGCGGACAAGTGTTGCATTGAGTATGTCCATTTGGCTCTGTTGTCTTCTTATTGCCTGCTGCTGCTGGAGCCTGGATAGGCGCATCTCTCTGTGTATTTGCTGCAATAGTCTCTCATGCTGAGACTGGGAGGGAATATTGGGTTCCATCTGTGCTACTTGTGGCTTACTAGGGGTTTCTGGCACATATTGGTGGCTGTGCTCAGGGGTGTTCCTCTGTCTTGGGGACTGTGATGGTGTATCACTCTCCAATGTTGCCCAAACATTGGTGGTGGTGTGGGGTGGTGGTGGTGGTGTCAGTTGGCATGACATAAGAGTTTGCTGTATCTGCTCCTGAGGTGGCATGAAATATATATTATGCAGTGGTCGTGGCCCAGGCTGCTGTAAATGATACGGCTGTGGATGATACTGCTGTTAAGGATGCTGCTGTGGAGGATGCTGCTGTGGAGGATGCTGCTGTGAAGGATGCTGCTGTGGAGGATGCTGCTGTGGAGCATGCTGCTGTGGAGCATGCTGCTTTGGAGGAGGCTGCTGTGGAGGATGCTGCTCTGGAGGATGCTGCTGTTAAGGATACGGCTGTGGAGGATGCTGCTGTGGAGGATGCTGCTGTGGAGGAGGCTGCTGTGGAGGATGCTGCTGTTGAAGATGCTGCTGTTGAAGATGCTGCTGTGGAGGAGGCTGCTTTGGAGGAGGCTGCTGTGGAGGAGGCTGCTGTGGAGGAGGCTGCTTTGGAGGAGGCTGCTTTGGAGGAGGCTGCTGTGGAGGAGGCTGCTTTGGAGGAGGCTGCTGTGGAGGATGCTGCTGTGGAGGATGCTGCTGTGGAGGAGGCTGCTTTGGAGGAGGCTGCTGTGGAGGAGGCTGCTTTGGAGGAGGCTGCTTTGGAGGATGCTGCTGTGGAGGATGCTGCTGTGGAGGATGCTGCTGTGGAGGAGGCTGCTGTGGAGGATGCTGCTGTGGAGGAGGCTGCTTTGGAGGAGGCTGCTGTGGAGGAGGCTGCTTTGGAGGAGGCTGCTTTGGAGGATGCTGCTGTGGAGGATGCTGCTGTGGAGGATGCTGCTGTGGAGGAGGCTGCGGTGGAGGAGGCTGCGGTGGAGGAGGCTGCTGTGGAGGATGCTGCTGTGGAGGATGCTGCTGTGGAGGATGCTGCTGTGGAGGATGCTGCTGTGGAGGAGGCTGCTTTGGAGGAGGCTGCTGTGGAGGAGGCTGCTTTGGAGGATGCTGCTGTGGAGGATGCTGCTGTGGAGGAGGCTGCGGTGGAGGAGGCTGCGGTGGAGGAGGCTGCGGTGGAGGAGGCTGCTTTGGAGGAGGCTGCTGTGGAGGAGGCTGCTGTGGAGGAGGCTGCTGTGGAGGAGGCTGCTTTGGAGGAGGCTGCTGTGGAGGAGGCTGCTTTGGAGGAGGCTGATGCTGCTCTTCATACCCCAAAAGATGATATGTCCTTCCTGACAAAACTGAAGATGGACCAGGAGCATTCTCAACCTCATAGGCCCTTGGATGATGAGTGTCCCCTTCTCGAAGACCCAGATATGAGTAACCAGCACCGAATACCTTCTCACTAAATTGAGGAACATCACTGGCCTCTTGACTTGTTGCAGATTCATACTCATATTCCGAACCTGAAACATAAATTATCATGATTACTTAATCTGATGTAACATATTACATTTTATAATAAACTAGTACTAAAGCCCGTGTACACGGGCCATTTTTTCCAGAACAGCGGTCCCACCCCTTGCTCTCTCCCCCCTCTCTTTTGCTCTCTCTTCCCCCCTCTCTTTTGCTTTCTCTCCCCCCTCTCTTTTGCTTTCTCTCCCCCCTCTCCTTTGTTCTCTCTCTCCCCTCTTTTGCTCTTTCTCTCCCCTCTTTTGCTCTCTCTCTCCCCTCTTTGGCTCTCTCCCTCCTTTCTTTTGCTCTCTCTCCCCCCTCTTTTGTTCTCTCCCCCCTCTTTGGCTCTCCCCCCCCCTCTTTGGCTCTCCTCCCCCCTCTTTGGCTCTCCCCCCCCCCTCTTTGGCTCTCCCCCCCTCTTTGGTTCTCTCCCCCCCCTCTTTGGCTCTGCCCCCCCTCTTTGGCTCTGCCCCCCCCTCTTTGGCTCTCTCTCCCCCCTCTTTGTCTCTCTCCCCTCTTTTGCACTCCTCTTTGGCTCTCTTTCCTCTTTGGCTCTCTTTCCTCTTTGGCTCTCTCTCTCCCCCCTCTTTGGCTCTCCCCCCCCCTTTAGCTCTCTCCCCCCCCCCTTTGGCTCTCTCCCCCCCTCTTTGGCTCTCCCCCCCCCCCTCTTTGGCTCTGCCCCCCCCTCTTTGGCTCTGCCTCCCCCCTCTTTGGCTCTCTCTCCTCTTTTGCTCTCCTCTTTGGCTCTCTTTCCTCTTTGGCTCTCTCTCACCCCCCTCTTTGGCTCTCCCCCCCTTTAGCTCTCTCCCCCCCCCCTTTGGCTCTCTCCCCCCCCTTTGGCTCTCCCCCCCCCCCTCTTTGGCTCTCTCCCCCCCTCTTTGGCTCCCCCCCCTTTGGCTCCCCCCCCCCCTCTTTGGCTCTCTCTCCCCCCTCTTTGGCTCTCTCTCCTTTTTGGCTCTTTTTCCTCTTTGGCTCTCTCTCTCCCCCCTCTTTGGCTCTCCCTCCCCCCCTTCTCTTTGGCTCTCCCCCCCTTCTCTTTGGCTCTCCCCCCCCTTCTCTTTGGCTCTCCCCCCCTTCTCTTTAGCTCTCCCCCCCCTTCTCTTTGGCTCTCTCCCCCCCCTTCTCTTTGGCTCTCCCCCCCCCCTCCTGCTCCCTCTCTGGCTCTGTCTTCACATCGCGGGACCCCGCCCGGACACGCCCCATCGCGGCAACACCCGCCCGACCACGCCCCCCGCGATGCCCGGCCACGCCCCTCGCGACGCCCAGCCACGCCCCCATCACAACGCTCCCGTCGGCCACAAACAGCTGTGAGGTCTGGGGAGCGCATTGCCGCTTCTCACGCAGCAGACCTCACAGCTGTTGAGTAGCTTGCGCTCCCTATCTCACAGCTGCTTGTATGCTGTGTACCTCGCGCTCCCTATCTCAAGGCCAAGTGTTTGTCTCTACTGCGCATGACGGCTTCAGACAAACACTTGGCCTTTTATAATATAGGATAATATATTCAAAAGATAACATTAAACATATATATAAATGTTAGTTTGTGATAAAATCCTAAAAACATTCACCATAAGTGTTGTGTGGGATTTTCATTGCACCGGTATTACAGGTTGTGCGGTCCGGCTAAAAAGCTTGCGCTACAGCCTATACTGACACAATCCATACTGCCATCTGAGGGGAGTAATTATGGATTTTGCGAAACAAAAATGTTTCACAAAACTCATAACTAAACTGTTGCAAAGTACACTAACACCCATAAACTACCTATTAACCCTTAAACCATCACCCTCCTGCATCACAAACACTATAATAAAGCTATTAACCCCTAATCCGCCGCTCCCCGACATCGCCAATACTATAATAAAGCTATTAACCCCTAAACCTTTGGCCTCCCACATCTCCGCTACTAAATAAACCTATTAACCCCTAAGCCTCCAGCCCCCCACATTGCCGCTGCTAAATAAAGCTATTAACCCCTAAAGCCGCAAGCCCCCCACATCGCAAAACACTAAATTATACTATTAACCCTCCTAAGTTAAAATTAGAAATACAATATAACACTCTTAAAATAAATAAAAACTTACCTGTGAAATAAAAATAAACCTAACATTAAACAATAAATTAACCTAACTTTACTATTCTAATAAAATAAAAAAAATACTACTAATAAAAAAATCTAAATGACAATTTAAAAAAAAAAAAACTAACACTATGAAAAAAAATAATAAAATCTAAAATTACAAAAAATGATAAACACTAAATTATGTAAAATAGAAAACACTAAGCTTAAAAATTATAAGAAACACAATTATCAAACATAAAAACAATTACACCTAATCTAATAGCCCTATAAAAACAAAAAAAAAACAAAATAAAAACACCCCCTAGCCTACAATAAACTACCAATAGCCCTTAAAAGGGTCTTTTGTAGGGCATTGCCCCAAGTTGAACAGCTATTTTACCTGTAAAAAAAAATCAAAGTCCCCCCAACAGTAAAACCCACCACCCAACCAACTCCCCAAAATAAAAAACCTAACTCTAAAAAAACCCTAAGCTACCCATTGCCCCTAAAGGGGCATTTGCATGGGCATTGCCCTTAAAAGGGTATTCAGCTCTTTTCCAAAAGCCCTAATCTAAAAAAAAAAAACACCCCAAAAAATGAAAACAAAAAACAACTAACACTAACCCCAGAATATCTACTCATGGTTCCTGAAGTACGGACATCCATCTCCATCCAGGCGGCGAGAAGTCTTCCAGGCGGCGATATCTTCATCCATCCCAGGGGCGTCTTCTATCTTCATCTCGGCGTCGCAGAGCCATCCTGGAAGCCGATCCCATCCTGTGCGGCTGTTTTGAACAGCCAATAGGATGAGAGCAACTGAAATCCTATTGGCTGATTTGAACAGCCAATAGGATTTCAGTAGCTCTCATCTTATTGGCTGTTTTGAACAGCCAATAGGATAGGGGTCAATAGTTTAATTTAGTGGCGAGCTTGATCAGACCTAGTTATCAAACCCTACAGACCGGCAAAAGTTGAAATCTGTGACGTAACATATGATCCGCCGGTCTCAATCCGACACAAATCAATGCTTACGTCACTACAGATGTTCCGAATACACATTCAGCTCTATTTGACACTTTTTCAAAGTTATCAAATAGTTAACCGGTTTGCTTGCGGCTATTCTGGCCCAGCGTACCTGGTTTTCAATCCGCCATCTTGGAGGCCGCGGATGCCATAGGAATCAATGGGAGTCTTAAAGCAGCGAAAGCTTATGTTCGATGCTGCCAGATATCCTATTGATTTCAATGGTAGAAAATCAGTAACGTATACACCTAACACCCTAACATAAGCCCACGAGTCACCCCTAATCTGCTGCCCCGACATTGCCGCAACCTAAATAAAAGGTATTAACCCCTATCCCGCTACTCCTGGACTCCGCCGCCACTAAATAAAATTATTAACCCCTATCCAGCCGCTCCCGGACCACGTTGCCACTAAATAAACGTATTAACCCCTAAACCTTTGGCCTCCCACATCACTACCATTAACAAAACCTATTAACCCCTAAACCGCCAGCCCCCCACATCGCCATAAACTAAATTAAGCTATTAACCCCTAAACCTAACAACCCGCTAACTTTACATTAAAATTACAACATCCCTATCTTAAAATAAATTTAAACTTACCTGAAGAATTAAAAGAAACTATATTAAACTATTAATTAACCTACCTTAACTATTGTACTAAAATTACATTAAACTAGCAATTAAATTAACTATATTACATATTAAAAAACCCTAACCCTACTCAAATTATTTAAATCTACTATTAAAAATTAAAAAAAAAAATAAATGCTGTTACAAAAAAAACACACACTAAATTATGAAAAAAAAAACACAGTATGAAAAATAAAAACGAATTACACCTAATCTAATAGCCCTGTCAAAATAAAAAAGCCCCTCCAAAATAAAAAAAACCTAGCCTACAATAAACTACCAATGGCCCTTAAAAGGGCCTTTTGTGGGGCATTGCCCCAAAGAAAGCACTTTTACCTGTAAAAAAAAATACAAACACCCCTAACAGTAAAACCCACCACCCAACCAACCAACCCCCCCAAATAAAAAGCCTATCTAAAAAACCTAAGCTCCCTGAAAAGGGCATTTGTATGGGCATTGCCCTTAAAAGAGCATTTAGCTCTTTTACCTGCCCAGACCCTAGACTGTCAGAAAAAATGTGCAAAACTTGTACCTTTAGGGGTACAACAGCTTGTCACTGGGGCAGTACCCTCAAAGGTACACCTGCTGTACCCTTTAAAATGGGTAAAAATCGGTACCCTTGCAGATTGCACCTTTCAAAGGCAAATATGTGACTAGATTGGACCTCAGTGCTATGGTACATTAACGTACCCTTAAAAAATGGTGCAAATCTGGCCTTTTAAGGGTACTGCCCCAGTGACAAGTCCTTTGTACCTCATGATGGCAAATTTGTACTCAACACAGCATATTACACATGCTGTTCTATTAAATTTATCATATAACATTCAAATATGCATTCAACTAATGTGTTCTTTTTCAGCAGTATTACAATAGCCACACTACAGTTTTATAAAAAGTTTGTATACTTGACTGTAGCCTGCCCATATAGCAATTCCAGACTGCTACAGAACCGCCTGAAAGAGCCAGGATTAACAACCAAAAGAACTACTATAAGTTTTATATCACTCTGTGGTAGACTCTAAAAACACCCCATTTAATTTAGGGTGACATGCCACATAAAACATAAATATATAGAAAACCTATAGAAAGCAACATAATAATAAAATATAGAACAAAGAAGAAGAACCAATGGCACTACTTATGTGAATTGAAAAGATGCTCTAGATCTCTTAAAATACTGTGCTCTGGAGTGTATTCCAGATCAATTTTTCTTAATAACAGAGTCTATGGTGCTGTGTACTAAATACAAATTTGGAACAAAAAGTGGTTAAAGGAATAACCACCAGGAAAGGGGTACACTTATAGCACTCAAGAGCAAATGACAAATGATTATATATGTAGATCTTAATGTGGTAGAGTGTTAAAGAGACAGTACTGGTCTCCAATTTTGCTAACACTAAGCTAAATTAAAACTTAACATTTATTAGTTACACAGTGCTAAAAATTTGCGGAAAACAAGAAAAATTAAAAACACTTAACCTGGATGGTGCTATAATTGAAATAGGACAAGCAATGTATTGGGCTTGTAGGACCGCTGCGAGGGTCACTAAAGAGTTAACTCCTCCTTGGCGGAATATGAATGTAAATGTAACTAACAGGGGATAATATATTCTCACGAATTTGGAACTGGTCAATGATGAGTATATAGCCTGATCAAATACACGAATGATATATTTAAGATGTGTGCTGCAATAGTCCACTGTTACTTCCTACTGGATATAAAGTATCCTTGGATTCACTACTATAACAGATTTAATAACTGAAGTATGGAGTGTAGCAACAGTAATGTATCGAAACCAACATTAGTTATGTGGATCTTGATAACAGTCTCTTCTGTATCTGCCCTACTGATATATGTTAATTTGCATTTGGGTATATTACAATATCGTATACCAAAATTCTTTATTAGGTTACACCACTTAGGTTGCTATAATGTGGTTAAATCAGAAAAAGGGTATATTTATTTATAACTAGAGATTCGATTTTATAATTTTGACTACCAGATACACTTGTATGGTTTGAAGTTCCGTTATGTAGCAAAATAATCCTTTGTTAGGTTACACCACTTAGGTTGCTATAATGTGGTTAGATCAGAAATAAATGAAAGGTATATTTATTTATGACTTGAGATTCGATTTTATAATTTTGACTACCAGATACACTTGTATGGTTTGAAATTCCGTAGCAAAATTCTTGGGCTATAAATGTAGAGATCCCACTTTAGTTAGTGTAAGAATACCTGTTAGGTTTGTATTGTGATTAGTTCAACTGTGTTTGTGTGAACATTTGTTATATTGGAAATCTCAACTCTTTTATTGACAGTGCAGATTTTACATTTTTGTATATCAGTCAGCCAGACTTAGAATATATATTTTTAGACTTAATTCATATATCACTTTTTTAACAGTTCAGTTTTTATTCACCATCAGTTGCGAACATGTTGCTAATTAACGACTGTATAGATATTTTGTGAATAAGCTGTTTGAGAAGGTACATGCGCTCTGTGATAGCGTTGCTTCATATAAGAATTTGACTAAACAATTAAGTCAGTTCTTGCAAATGAGTGTTTAGGTGTTTCAAAGGTTAACCCTTTGATAAAGCCGTGTTAGATGGCGAAACATGTTAGGGAGTTAGGGAAATGGTGAGGAGTCATTGCGAGCTCCTGTGTTTTAGAAGCTAACTTGGTATGGTGCTATTAGGGTAATTATACATTTTATTAAGGCTATGTATGGATACTAGATTAACTAAACAGGGGTTTCTCTAGATATTAGAGACTGGCTCTGAATACTATTCAAATAGGCTACCTTCTGTTTTCAAGCCCCGGTTGGGAGCGTAATTATTCTAACGGTCACTGAAAATTCAAACAGTAGGAAAGCGCCAAATTGCATTTAAACAAGTATCGGGTACCACCCGCTTGTGTAAGCCGGTAACAGACTTAATCTATGTCGTTACAATATCATAAGGTATCGACCAAACAATACTCTTGATAAGTCATAAGCAAGATACATATATTCAGTAAAGCATATAACTGAAATTGGATAGTCGCAGTCAGCTCAAACTTGAAGGTTAAACAATTTATATAACAAATCATATGTCAATAAAAATAATGACAACGGAGACGCGTAAATTTGTAAAGTGATATGTTGAAACACCTAAACACTCATTTGCAAGAACTGACTTAATTGTTTAGTCAAATTCTTATATGAAGCAACGCTATCACAGAGCGCATGTACCTTCTCAAACAGCTTATTCACAAAATATCTATACAGTCGTTAATTAGCAACATGTTCGCAACTGATGGTGAATAAAAACTGAACTGTTGAAAAAGTGATATATGAATTAAGTCTAAAAATATATATTCTAAGTCTGGCTGACTGATATACAAAAATGTAAAATCTGCACTGTCAATAAAAGAGTTGAGATTTCCAATATAACAAATGTTCACACAAACACAGTTGAACTAATCACAATACAAACCTAACAGGTATTCTTACACTAACTAAAGTGGGATCTCTACATTTATAGCCCAAGAATTTTGCTACGGAATTTCAAACCATACAAGTGTATCTGGTAGTCAAAATTATAAAATCGAATCTCAAGTCATAAATAAATATACCTTTCATTTATTTCTGATCTAACCACATTATAGCAACCTAAGTGGTGTAACCTAACAAAGGATTATTTTGCTACATAACGGAACTTCAAACCATACAAGTGTA
The DNA here is from genome assembly GCF_027579735.1 of Bombina bombina. Classification (NCBI taxonomy): domain Eukaryota; kingdom Metazoa; phylum Chordata; class Amphibia; order Anura; family Bombinatoridae; genus Bombina; species Bombina bombina. The sequence continues at coordinate 1,574,668,849 of NC_069499.1, forward strand.
TCTGGTAGTCAAAATTATAAAATCGAATCTCTAGTTATAAATAAATATACCCTTTTTCTGATTTAACCACATTATAGCAACCTAAGTGGTGTAACCTAATAAAGAATTTGGGTATACGATATTGTAATATACCCAAATGCAAATTAACATATATCAGTAGGGCAGATACAGAAGAGACTGTTATCAAGATCCACATAACTAATGTTGGTTTCGATACATTACTGTTGCTACACTCCATACTTCAGTTATTAAATCTGTTATAGTAGTGAATCCAAGGATACTTTATATCCAGTAGGAAGTAACAGTGGACTATTGCAGCACACATCTTAAATATATCATTCGTGTATTTGATCAGGCTATATACTCATCATTGACCAGTTCCAATTCGTGAGAATATATTATCCCCTGTTAGTTACATTTACATTCATATTCCGCCAAGGAGGAGTTAACTCTTTAGTGACCCTCGCAGCGGTCCTACAAGCCCAATACATTGCTTGTCCTATTTCAATTATAGCACCATCCAGGTTAAGTGTTTTTAATTTTTCTTGTTTTCCGCAAATTTTTAGCACTGTGTAACTAATAAATGTTAAGTTTTAATTTAGCTTAGTGTTAGCAAAATTGGAGACCAGTACTGTCTCTTTAACACTCTACCACATTAAGATCTACATATATAATCATTTGTCATTTGCTCTTGAGTGCTATAAGTGTACCCCTTTCCTGGTGGTTATTCCTTTAACCACTTTTTGTTCATAATAATAAAATATAACTCTAACGAAAAGGAGGAGGATTCGGGGGAGGGATAAACGATAAAACTCACAACCATACATTGGATTGTCACTCTATGCAAAATATATGCAAATGAGTCTATTTCCCTAGTACACACTTTGGTGATGGAGCTGTGTTACACATGTCAAGGAACTTTCAACCAACAGATGGCGCTATGGCGTATTACACAATGTCCATGTATGTGACTGGGGAACGGTTATTTTATTTTTTTTAAAACTGGTTCTTAAACAGCTCTTGTTTATTTTATAGAGTTTTTTTAAAAAAAAAATTCTTTGTAATTTTAGTTAATACATTTGCTTTATGTTTAAGAGTTAACATCTTGATGCTCTAAATATAAACATTAAAATGTTATGTGCTTGTTTGCTATTTAGAACCAGCAACACAGTATCATTGACTATATGGGTTATTAAAGGGACAGTAAAGTCAAAATTAAACTTTCATGATTCAGATAGGGCATGAAAATGTAAACAACTTTCCAATTGACTTTTATCACTACATTTGCTTTGTCCCCTTGGTGGTATTTTTGAAAAGCTAAACCTAGGTAGGCTCAAACTGATTTCTAAACCGTTGAAAATTGCCTCTTAGCTCAGAGCATTTTGAACATTTTTCACAGTTAGACAGTACTTGTTCATGTGTGTCATATAGATAACAATATGCTCACTCCCATGTAGTTATTTAGGAGTCTGCACTGATTGGCTAAACTGCATGCCTGTCAAAAGCACTGAGATAAGGGGGCAGTCTACAGAGTCTTAGATACAAGGTAATCACAGAGGTATAAAATATATTAATATAACTTTGTTGGTTATGCAAAACTGGGAAATGGGTAATAAAGGGATAATGCATCTTTTTAAACAATAACAATTCTGGTGCAGACTGTCCCTTTAAGTATTTGTTTTGCTTTGCCCACTTCTTGCATATTACCAACAACAATTGAACATAATTATTTTGCTGGACAACATGTATGTTGCATTCATTTTGGGTGACTGACAGTTATGTGAATATGAATAATTGAGGTGTACAAACGATATGGACTTGCAGGGTTTGGCAGCCTTGAACCACCCATCCCCCTCAACCTTTTAGTCACACAAGTGATTGTACCTTTTTGGGGGAATTAAATGGTACAGACATGGACCCTTTGATAGTTGGAAACATATTTGTACCTTATTTACCGCTAAATGGTACATATTAGTTCTTTAAGGTGTAATTATGATCCATTGAGGGTACAACCATAGCAGTTGTACCCTAAGTGTTCACAAATGGACCCCAACCGTACCCATTTTTCTGACAGTGTACTCTAAAAATAAAAGCCACCCAAAAAACCCTTAACCCCTTAACGACCAAGGACGTACGCCACACGTCCTCAAAAAAAATGCAGTTAATGACCGAGGACGTGTGGCGTACGTCCTTGGTCTGGAAAGCAACTGGAAGCGATCCTGCTCGCTTCCAGCTGCTTTCCGGTTATTGCAGTGATGCCTCGATATGGAGGCATCCTGCAATAACCCCCCTTGGCCATCCGATGCAGAGAGAGCCACTCTGTGGCCCTCTCTGCACCGGACATCGATGGCCGGTATCGTTGGTGGGTGGGAGCCGACTTGGGAGGCGGGTGGGCGGCCATCGGTGAGATCTGGAAGGTGAAGGGGGGCGGGATTGGGGGCGGAGCCTTCGGGGGCGCGCACGGGGGGTGGCGGGCGGGCGCGTGCACGGGGCGGGAGCGGGTGGGAACCGCTACACTACAGAAAAAATAAAAGTAAAATGTCAAATAAAATGAAATACTTATTTTTTTAAAACGATCTAAGGGATCTGGAAGGGGTGGAGGGTTGGTATTGGGGGGGGGGGGGGAAGCTACACTACAGAAAAGGGACTTTTGTTAATTAAAAAAAAGCATATTATTCACTAAAATGGGTACTGGCAGACAGCTGCCAGTACCCAAGATGGCGCACATTAAGTCAGAGGGGGAGGGTTAGAGAGCTGTTTGGTGGGGGATCAGTGAGGTTGGGGGCTAAGGGGGATCCTACACAGAAGCATATGTAAATATGCAAAAAAAATGCACAAAAAAGCCCAAATTTTACTTTTATTTTAGTACTGGCAGAGTTTCTGCCAGTACTTAAGATGGCGGGGACATTTGTGGGGTAGGGGAGGGAAGACAGATGTTTGGGAGGGATCAGGGGGTCTGATGTTTCAGGTGGGAGGCTGATCTTTACACTAAAGCTAAAATTAACCCTGCAAGCTCCCTACAAGCTACCTAATTAACCCCTTCACTGCTAGCCATAATACACGTGTGATGCGCAGCGCCATTTAGCAGCATTCTAATTACCAAAAAGCAACACCAAAGTCATATATGTCTGCTATTTCTGAACAAAGGGGATCCCAGAGAAGCATTTACAACCATTTGTGCCATAATTGCACAAGCTGTTTGTAAATAATTTCAGTGAGAAACCTAAAATTGTGAAAAATTTAACGTTTTTTTTAATTTGATCGCATTTGGCGGTGAAATGGTGGCATGAAATATACCAAAATGGGCCTAGATCAATACTTGGGGTTGTCTACTACACTACTCTAAAGCTAAAATTAACCCTAGAAGCTCCCTACATGCTCCCTAATTAACCCCTTCACTGCTGGGCATAATACACGTGTGGTGCGCAGTGGCATTTAGCGGCCTTCTAATTACCAAAAAGCAATGCCAAAGCCATATATGTCTAATATTTCTGAACAAAGGGGATCCCAGAGAAGAATTTACAACCATTTATGCCATAATTGCACAAGCAGTTTGTAAATAATTTCAGTGAGAAACTGAAAGTTTGTGAAAAAAATTGTGAAAAAGTGAACGATTTTTTGTATTTGATCGCATTTGGCGGTGAAATGGTGGCAAGAAATATACCAAAATGGGCCTAGATCAATACTTTGGGTTGTCTTCTAAAAAAAAATATATACATGTCAATGGATATTCAGGGATTCCTGAAAGATATCAGTGTCCCAATGTAACTAGCGCTAATTTTGAAAAAAAATGGTTTGAAAATAGCAAAGTGCTACTTGTATTTATGGCCCTATAAGTTACAAAAAAAGTAAAGAACATGTTAACATTGGGTATTTCTAAACTCAGGACAAAATTTAGAAACTATTTAGCATGGGTGTTTTTTGGTGGTTGTAGATATGTAACAGATTTTGGGGTTCAAAGTTAGAAAAAGTGTGTTTTTTTCCATTTTTCCTCATATTTTATAATTTTTTTTATAGTAAATGATAAGATATGATGAAAATAATGGTATTTTTAGAAAGTCCATTTAATGGCGAGAAAAACGGTATATAATATGTGTGGGTACAGTAAATGAGTAAGAGGAAAATTTCAGCTAAACACAAACACCGCAGAAATGTAAAAATAGCCTTGGTCCCAAACGGACAGAAAATGGAAAAGTGCTCTGGTCACTAAGGGGTTAAATAAACCTAACACTAACCCCGACGATCCACTTACAGTTTTTGAAGTTCCGCTTGAAGGATCCATCCAGCTGGCAAGAAGTCTTCATCCATGCGGCCTCTTCTATCTTTATCCATCTGGCGAGGAGGGGGTCCATCCTGAAGACATCCTGCGTGGAGCTCCTCTTCAATGCGGTCACCGCCATAAACTGGAACTTGAATGCAAGTGACGTCATCCAAGATGGCGTCCCTTGCATTGCTATTGGCTGAAAGGTTCAATCAGTCAATAGGATTAGAGCTGCTAAAATCCTATTGGCTGTTCCAATCAGCCAAAAGGATTTGAGCAGCTCTCATCCTATTGGCTGTTCCAATCAGCCAGTAGGATGAGAGTTAAATCCTATTGGCTGATTGGAATAGCCGATAGGATGAGAGCTCAATCCTATTGGCTGATTGGAACAGCCAATAGGATGAGAGCTGCTCAAATCCTATTGGCTGATTGTAACAGGGCTATTTGATTAGGTGTAATTCATTTTTATTTTTGATACTGTGGGGGGTTTTTTTCCGTAATTTAGTGCGTTTTTTTTTTGTAACTTAGCGTTTATTTTTTTTGTAATTTAGTAATTTTTAATAGTAGGTTTAATTAATTTGAGTAGGGTTAGGGTTTTTTAATATGTAATAGTTAATTTAATTGTTAGTTTTATGTAATTTTAGTATAATAGTTAGGGTAGGTTAATTAATAGTTTAATATAGTTTCTTTTAATTCTACAGGTAAGTTTAAATTTATTTTAAGATAGGGATGTTGTCATTTTAATGTAAAGTTAGCGGGTTGTTAGGTTTAGGGGTTAATAGCTTAATTTAGTTTATGGCGATGTGGGGGGCTGGCGGTTTAGGGGTTAATAGGTTTAGTTAATGATAGTGATGTGGGAGGCCAGAGGTTTAGGGGTTAATACGTTTATTTAGTGGCGGCGGGGTACGGGAGCGGCGGGATAGGGGTTAATACATTTTATTTAGGTTGCAGAAGTTTCGGGTAGTGTCGGGATAGGGGTTAATAACTTTATTAAAGTTGCGGCGGGGTCCGGGATCGGCGGGATAGGGGTTAAACATTTTAGTATAGTGGCGGCGTTTAGTGACAGGGTATAAATAAAGTTGGTGAAAAGCCGAATAGCAGCGAGATCGATGACTGCTAGTTAACAACAGTCCGATGCTCATCGCCCTGTACTTGGTGCGCTGCTTTTTGACGGCTTTTTTTTATAAATATGGAGATCGTATTCAGGTATTTTTCTGATGTTATCAATAGATTTAACAAAATAAAAACATTATTATATATATTATTATATATATATTATTATATATGATATTATTCCTATTATCATTCTTTATTTATAAAGCGCCAACAGATTCTGCAGCGGAATATTCACCTTTATGGACCTTTTTAGGTGGCTCTGATGTGTCCATTGTCCCCTTACAGCCTAGGACAGCTTCTCCAGAGATGACGTTGGTCAGCATCTCCTCCCATGGCTTGAAGAGAATGGGCCTACTTGGACCACCACTTGGACCACCACCTGTTCCATGGCATATGCCATTTTGGACTTTGTCTCCCTCCTGCAGTGATAATACCTATGTTTGATGCTACTTATTGACCTATTGCGGCCTAAGCAGCAGACTACATCTCTAATCTCACCCCACAGGTGGTTGTGGAGGCTAGGCCTAAGGTTTGGATTCTCAAGTTGGGATGCCCTCTTCAAATAGGCCTCAACCAGAGTCTCCTTCTCTTCCTCAGAGTACCTCTTTTCCCTTAGCCTGACCTTCACAACTGAAGGGCCAGCAGACACAGGCTCTCCCTCCTTTGACTGGGGACCAGCCCTCTCTCCCTCCTCTGTCCCTGCAGGCTGTGACAGGCTACCAGCCCCACCCCCACTTGCCACAGCCTGTCCCACTCTCCCTTTTCTAGGTGGGCCTAGCTGAGCTGACTCCTCCTATCTCCTCCCACCTCCATTCTTCTATCCTCTATTCTTCCGTCCTCTGCCAGGGTTTGAGGTAGGACAAATCCTCCACCCAAACCTTGACCCCTAGACCTACCCATCCTACTCCCTCTGCCCCCTCCCTCTCCATCTATCCCTCTCTCCAGCCCCTCACCCTCTCCACCCCCAAGCTTTTATTGAAAATAAATTAATACCTGTATAGGTTGAACTTGATGGACTTCTGTCTTTTTTCAACCTCATTTACTATGTTACTATGTTCATTACTGGTGATGATCCAAATACAAACATTGTGTGTGTGAAAACTAATGTGTGTTATTTAACTAATGTATGGATGTGTATGTGTGTTCCTAATATTATATGAGGCCTACTATAAGAATATAGAACAAAAAAATAGAAATCTCCACTAACTCTCAACAAACTATCCAACCCACTAAACTCCTACCAGCGCAACTAGCTCCCGTGTCTTTCTCTCTAAAGGCGATCACAGGTAAAGAGCACAGGTGCAAACCGTTATTTTTATAGACTAAGGTCGGGTTTCCATGGCAATACACTTGTTATGGCACAATTTTCTTCGAATCCGACATCGGTTGGCAGTGCAAACTTATGTACAGTCGTAAAGAGCGGCTGCACGCAACACGCTATCTTTTTGAATGGAAACCTTGTTCTAAAATGGATCCATTTTTAACAGCTCATTGGAAGCGAATCCTTAGTCTGAGCACATATGGAGTATTATGAACAAGTGAACGGAGCATGTGTCAAAACATTAACTTTAAAAAACTCAAGGGAACCGGAAAGATATATTCTAAAAATGGCCAAGTGGACTCTCAAGTTGGCACAGATTTTGAAATGAAAAAGTACAGAAATTATGTGAACTAAAATGTTCTGCTGGATTGGAATAACTTAGTGAAATTCTCTTAGCAGTCGAATTATCAAGCTCCGAACGGCTCGCTCCATAACCTGTCCGCCTGCTCTGAGGAGGCGGACAGACATCGCCGGAAATCAACCTGATCGAATACGATCAGGTTGATTGACACCCCCTGCTAGCGGCCGCAAATCTGCAGAGGGCGGCATTGCAGCGTATGCTGTCTGCATTTATCGATGTGCAGCGGACATGATCCGCAATATCGGATCATGTCCGCTCACACCTTCTTAAATATGCCCCTTAATGTAAAGTGATGGGGGCCGATTTATTATTATGCGGGCAAACAATTTTAATACTGTTATTAAATGTAAGTCTTTCTTTTGGCCTCCTGTGTTGAAACTTAGCTGCTTTCCATGAGAGCATACTGATATAGTCTGAGGAACGTGCATGCTATATGACAGCTGTGATTACAACAATGTTTGTAACAATGTTTTACATGTATCTCTCTATACATATGCACGGTCCTCAGTCTAACTCAGTATGCTCTAAATGGACAGGATCTAAGTTTCAACAGAGAACATCAAGATAATAAGTTTAAGTTACAATGGACGTAAAGTTTTTTTTTTTTTTTTAATTGGACACTTTAATAACCTTACAATGTAAAGAGATACAGAAGTAAAGGGACCTTAAACCCAGATTTTGTTGTCAAATTTGCATCATCTTGGTATCTTTGTTGAATGAGCAGCAATGCACTACTGGGAGTTAGCTGACCACATCAGGTGAACCAATGACAAGACGCATATATGTGCAGCTACCAATCAGCAGCTAACTCCCAGTAGTGCAATGCTGATCCGGAGCCTATCTAGATATGCTTTTCAACTGGTACCTAGAGAATAAAGCAAATTAGATTACAGAAGTGAATTGGAAAGTTGTTTAAATTTTCTGAATCATAAAATTAAATTTTTTACTTCACTATCCCTTTAACTTAGAATCTGAGATTAATGTAAAATCATAGTAATTATTGCAATTTAAAAAAGGAGGCAAATATGTTATATAAAACGTTACTTGTTGTTACAGATGTGTTTAAAAATGGTCTGTATAGATAAAGTTATAGAATTCAAAAGCAAATGTCATGGTCTGCACAAGTTATCAGTGGTGTGTTTATCAGTGAAAGGGTTACAAACTCATATCTTCAAAAAGAAAATATCAGAGAGATGACTTCTAGACCGCCCTCAACCCCAGGTTCATTGCACTCAACCCAAGTCACAAATATTAGTTAAACTATGTTAAGGATTTACAAAAATATCAGAATTTTAGATTCAAAGCTGGAAGTTGACTGGACTGTGCACAAGTGAGCAGCTGATCAGAAGACAAAAGTGCTTGTGAGTATTTCACTGTAGGTTTATTTCTATCTATAGTGCAGCAAGTAATGAACCTGTCATATAAAAATGTCTGAGACACTAAAATGTTTACCAGGGGAAATGATTTGTAGTGTCAGTTGATTGTCTGTGAATGTGGACCATTGTGTCTCACAGAAGAGTCTCCTGAAACTCTGTAGAGACAAATCTGTTGTAGAGAGTTCCAATACATGGGGACAAATTAGTTATTGAAGCAGGACCCATGAAAGTCTATTGGAACAAAACATGTCATGTAGAGGGGTCACATGACAGTCTATAGGGAAAAATCATGGTATGTAGAGAGGTCACATGACAGTCTATGGGGGCAAATCATGTCATGTAGAGGGGTCACATGACAGTCTATGGGGGCAAATCATGTCATGTAGAGGGGTCACATGACAGTCTATGGGGACAAATCATGTTATGTAGAGGGGTCACATGACTGTCTATGGGGATAAATCATGTTATGTAGAGAGGTCACATGAAAGTCTATGGGGACAAATCATGTTATGTAGAGGAGTCACATACAGTCTATGGGGACAAATCATGTTATGTAGAGGGGTCACATGACAGTCTATGGGGGCAAATCATGTCATGTAGAGGGGTCACATGACAGTCTATGAGGACAAATCATGTTATGTAGAGGGGTCACATGACAGTCTATGGGGGCAAATTATGTCATGTAGAGGGGTCACATGACAGTCTATAGGGAAAAATCATGGTATGTAGAGGGGTCACGTGACAGTCTATGGGGACAAATCATGTTATGTAGAGGGGTCACATGACAGTCTATGGGGGAAAATCATGCTATGTAGAGGGATCACATTAGAGTCTATGGGGACAAATCATGTTATGTAGAGGGGTCACATGACAGTCTATGGGGACAAATCATGTTATGTAGATGGGTCACATGACAGTCTATGGGGAAAAATCATGGTATGTAGAGGGGTCACATGACAGTCTATGGGGACAAATCATGCTATGTAGATGGGTCACATGAAAGTCTATGGGGACAAATCATGTTATGTAGAGGGGTCACATGAAAGTCTATGGGGACAAATCATGTTATGTAGAGGGGTCACATTAAATTCTATGGGGACAAATCATGTTATGTAGAGGGGTCACATGAAAGTCTATGGGGACAAATCATGTTATGTAGAGGGGTCACATGAAAGTTTATGGGGACAAATCATGCTATGTAAAGGGGTCACATGATAGTCTATAGGGACAAATCATGTTATGTAGAGGGGTCACATGACAGTCTATGGGGACAAATCATGTTATGTAGAGAGGTCACATGACAGTCTATGGGGACAAATCATGTTATGTAAAGGGGTCCCATGAAAGTCTATGGGGACAAATCATATTATGTAGAAGGTCACATGACAGTGTATGGGGACAAATCATGTTATGTACAGGGGTCACATGAAGTCTATGGGGATAAATCATGTTATGTACAGGGGTCACATGAGAGGCAATGGGGACAAATCATGTTATGTAGAGGGGTCACATGAGAGGCTATGGGGACAAATCATGTTATGTAGGGGGGTCACATGAAAGTCTATAGGGACAAATCATGTTATGTAGAGGGGTCACATGAAAGTCTATAGGGACAAATCATGTTATGTAGAGGGGTCACATGAGAATCTATTGGGACAAATCATGTTATGTAGAGGGGTCACATGAGAGACTATGGGGACAAATCATGTTATGTAGAGGGGTCACATGAGAATCTATTGGGACAAATCATGTTATGTAGAGGGGTCACATGAGTCTATAGGACAAATCATGTCTTGTAGAGGGGTCACATGACAGTCTATGGGGGCAAATCATGTCTTGTAGAGGGGTCACATGACAGTCTATGGGGGCAAATCATGTCTTGTAGAGGGGTCACATGACAGTCTATGGGGACAATTCATGTTATGTAGAGGGTTCACATGAAAGTCTATGGGGACAATTCATGTTATGTAGAGGGGTCTCATGAGAGTCTATGGGGACAAATCATGTTATATAGAGGGGTCACATGAAAGTCTATGGGTACAAATCATGTTATGTAGAGGGGTCACATGACAGTCTATGGGGACAAATCATGTTATATAGAGGGGTCACATGACAGTCTATGGGGACAAATCATGTTATGTAGAAGGGTCACATGACAGTCTATGGGTACAAATCATGTTATGTAGAGGGGTCACATGAGAGTCTATGGGGACAAATCATGTTATGTAGAGGGGTCACATGACAGTCTATGGGTACAAATCATGTTATGTAGAGGGGTCACATGACAGTCTATGGGGACAATTCATGTTATGTAGAGGGGTCTCATGAGAGTCTATGGGGACAAATCATGTTATGTAGAGGGGTCACATGACAGTCTATGGGGACAAATCATGTTATGTAGAGGGGTCACATGACAGTCTATGGGGACAAATCATGTTATGTAGAGGGGTCACATGACAATCTATGAGGAGAAATCATGTTATGTAGAGGGGTCACATAAAAGTCTATGGGGACAAATCAGGTTATGTAGAGGGGTCACATGAGAGTCTAGGGGGTCACATGACAGTTTATGGATAAAAATATGGTCATGTAGAGGGGTCACATAAAAGTCTTTGGGGACAAATCATGCCATGTAGAGGGTGTCACATGACAGACTATGGGGACAAATCATGTTATGTAGAGGGGGTTACATGACAGTCTATGGGGACAAATCATGTTATGTAGAGGGGTCACATGAGAATCTTTGGGGACAAATCATGTCTTGTAGAGGGGTCACATGAGAATCTATGGGGACTAGTGATGTCGCGAATAGTTCCCGGCGAACATAGCATGTTAGCGTTCGCCGCGGCAGGCTATGGGGACAAATCATTTCATGATTAGGGGTCACAGGACAGTCTATGGGGACAAATCATGTCATGTAGAGGGATCACATGACATTCTATGGGGACAAATCATGTTATGTAGAGGGGTCACATGAGAATCTATGGGGACAAATCATGTTATGTAGAGGGGTCACATGAGTCTATGGGGACAAATCATGTTATGTAGAGGGGTCACATGAGAATCTATTGGGACAAATCATGTTATGTAGAGGGGTCACATGACAGTCTATGGGGACAAATCATGTTATGTAGAGGGGTCACATGACAATCTATGAGGAGGAATCATGTTATGTAGAGGGGTCACATGACAATCTATGGGGACAAATCATGTTATGTAGAGGGGTCATATGAAAGTCTATGGGGACAAATCAGGTTATGTAGAGGGGTCACATGAAAGTCTATGGGGACAAATCAGGTTATGTAGAGGGGTCACATGAGAGTCTAGGGGGACAAATCATGTTATGTAGAGGGGTGACATGACAGTCTATGGGGACAAATCAGGTTATGTAGAGGGGTCACATGACAGTCTATGGGGACAAATCATGTTATGTAGAGGGGTCACATGACAATCTATGGGGACAAATCATGTTATGTAGAGGGGTCACATGACAATCTATGGGGACAAATCATGTTATGTAGAGGGGTCATATGAAAGTCTATGGGGACAAATCAGGTTATGTAGAGGGGTCACATGAAAGTCTATGGGGACAAATCAGGTTATGTAGAGGGGTCACATGAGAGTCTAGGGGGACAAATCATGTTATGTAGAGGGGTGACATGACAGTCTATGGGGACAAATCAGGTTATGTAGAGGGGTCACATGACAGTCTATGGGGACAAATCATGTTATGTAGAGGGGTCACATGAAAGTCTATGGCGACAAATCATATAATGTAGAGGGGCCACATGACAGCCTATGGGGACAAATCATGTTATGTAGAGGGGTCACATGACAGTCTATGGGGACAAATCATTGCAGGCATTGAATATAGAATTTTAAAGGGACAGTCTACTTGAAAATGTTTATTGTTTAAAAAGATAGATAATTCCTTTTTTACCAATTCCCCAGTTTTGCATAACCAATACAGTTATATTTCTACACCTTTTACCTCTGTGATTACCTTGTATCTAAGCCTCTGCAGACTGCCCCCTTATCATAGTGCTTTTTACAAACTTGCATTTTAGCCAATTTGTGATGGTTCATACATTACTCCACAGAAGTGAGCACAATGTTATCTATATGGCACTATTGATAATAGTAGTCAATCTTCAGGGGATTCTCGTTTTAAGTGTGCAATTTATTCATATGCAGCTTTTTTACTTTATACCTTAGTGCACCTGTTGTTCTCTCATTTATTATATATTATGCGAGCAATGTCTTGGAGACGCTAGCGCAATACCACTTTAAATCTTGACTCTTTTGTAATTACCTACCACCTCGCTAATGCCAATAGGTATTAAGATATTGCTTTATATTTTTTATTACATTTTCGACTCTGCAAGCCTAGAGCAAACTTTGGGCTAAGATATAGCAACGCTTATCTATATTATTATCAGTGTTTATCTTCGTCTAATAACCTGTAATTCAGGAAATCTCACTCAGTTTCAGTGCTATCAATTGCACCATTATCTACTAGAAGGGATTCAATAGTTATTTAGTTACAGTATAATATTTAATTCAACTTGAGTTGTGCCCAATTTGATTTTTACATAAACGGTGCCTGTCTGTACTATTTAGAAGCTTAAACCTGTATCTACCATTCCTGTCAATCACTATATCCCTGTTACTCTATAGTCACGGACATTTGTGTAACCCACTCATATAATATTTACAATAGCCCACTCCAATACTATTACTAATAGGGGTCAAACACTAGACACGTTTGTCTATACTCATCCTAGTTACACCTCCATTGCCTGATATCCGTAGTGATACTACACACGATACAACAGCTGTTTATAGTGTTTTGATACCTAACCACTTAGTAGCTATTCTCCATCAGCTATACATTGTAGCACCTGTATTACCTGAGTGATCTATGTTACCAACACTCGATTGGCCCTATTAATGATCTCCTATTTGCAGTTACCTTTGAGCTTTGATTGAGAGCAGTGTTTTAGTAACGCTTGTGCAACCACACTTTATGTAATATACCTATAACCACCATTAGCCCTGACCACTCGCCAGTGCCTGAACTTATTTTGTACTACTTACCATTCAGCACTGCTGGTCACCTTTTCACTCTTTCTATTCTGGGGTAGTGGTGATAATTAATATTTTTTGTGCTAGTCTTAAGTGCCTTTACATATGGGCCTCCTTAGATATTTATCCATTATCCCAACCCCTGGTTACTCTGTGGTCTAGAAGTATTCCTTTAATTTATGAGAGTCACCAGGCAACCAGTCACATTACTGAACGTATCACATACAATTGTTACTGATGATCTCATCTATGATTAGCTGCATATGTCTGTCTTGTGTTTTTTTTTTTTTTTTTTTTTTTTTTTTAATATTTTTATTGAGGATAGGAAACATACAACATTTATAAACAGTGTGCAAAATAGTTTCTTCCATTTATAGTAAGAGTAGATTTTTTGCTTTAAAGTCCTCATTTTTCTTCCCCATAAATAATATATTAGGTCACTCTTGGACCTTACATGCGATATAACTAGAATCCAGGGGATATTATAATACAAAGAACAAAAAAAAAGTATCTTTCATTAATATAATCATTGCAGATATGAAATAAACAAGTTATAGTCCAGATACTAAGACCAGAGCTGAACATATTATATGTGCATAATATCTTGACACAGTCTATTGACCCTTAAACAGTTACAATAATAATCAATAAAATACACTGTTGTGACCTGATAATATAGAAGTTAGACACCACGCCTGCTGCATTTTTTCTAGGAAGGTCATGCATAGCCCTTTGGGATAAACCAGCTTTTCATTTGTGCGAGATGGTCTGTAGGCTCAAATTGGGGGTAAAGGTTGGTATACCATATTTATAAAAAAGGAATAAGTGAAAAGGAGAAGAATGGTAAACTATGGGTGAATTGCTATCTTGATACAATATATATATATGTATATATATATATGCCTAAAGTTGGTAGCATTATCATGGGTGTCAAGGGTTATACTCGTAGTGTCTATCCCACAGTCCCGGCCGCAGACCGCTAGACTAGACAGTTTGTGTAAATCTGCAACACCCAATGGCTTAGTGTTCCGTAGTTTCAAGTGCCCCTCCTGCTGTATGGCTTGAACTGTGTCTTCCCAGGGGCCCCCCTCTAACCCCCACTACGTACACCTATTTACTTAGTATGAGGAAGGATGAGGGCACTCTGTCTAACAATATACTGTGTAAAAGTTCCATTTAAAGTAAATGTATGTGGTGTAATCTTCTCACTGTTGGTTGTACTTTTTTCACCCCCTCATTGTGCAGAAGGGCTGAGGTATGCAGAGTTTATCAGACAATGTCACCCAAACAATTTTGAACCCTATGTGCACATTAAACAACATTCCTAGACCAAGCATTTGCCTAAAAAAAACTACATTCACAAACAGAGCAAAACTTTTTTTAACTTAAAACATGGTAAACTTGAGTCACTTAGCTATAGTCCTAGGGATCTCATCCCTGCTTATCTCGTTTAGATTTTGTTAGGTAACCGCTAGGCCCCATGATAGATGTCTTATCTTAGATCCCGGGCCTGGCGCGGCCAGAGCAAAGCCGAAGTGTTTTCCAGCCATCCCCGCCCGACAGCCGTCTCCGGGATCACTGTGAGCTACTTCATCCTGCAGGGCCAAAGTCTTAAGAATTTCAGGGGAGTCGCCATATAGCGGGGTACTAAAGAAATCTGGAATCACTGACCTTCCGGAACCACCCCCCAGGCAACAAGGTGGCCCCGTCGGTCTCGACTTGTGCCCGCTCAGGTATAGTAGATGCGCTGTCTTCAGGCGATGGTGAAGTAGTTTTTTCGCGCCTTCTTTGTGGCCTCCGCCACTGTGACTCAATGCTTCCATTTTTCCGGGCGCCATCTTAACTTGATGACCATACTGTTGTATCCCATCTCTCTGCATCGGGAGAGGTCTTCCTGCACCAGAAATGACCCGGTAAGCTTTCTCTGCCCACTCGATATGATCTGCCGGTAGAGGTATATGAAGTAGGGTACCATCTCGCTGTGAAGGCTCCCCTTCTATCTGTGTACTGAGGGTGACAACGTTCATGGGCTTTATGCGAGAATCAGGTCTGTGGCCCTTAGCTTGCTGTGCAGTTTTCATCGAGGATGTCGTCTTTGGTAGTCTGTCTATAAGGAGCTGCAGCTCACTCTCCGATAGCGCTTTCTCTATAAGAGGTTGAAATAGACCCTCAAGTCTTATAAGAAATGCATCCCATTTGTCAGATAGGGGAATACCTCTCATGGTGGCTGTAGTGTTCGGTAGTCTTTATATTTTCTAGTATGTTGCGTAGGTGTCCACTGTCCACAGCAAAGTTGTATTTAGTTGCAAGCACTCTTATGTGTCAGCGGCATGTAGTTGTGAGAACAGCTCCGGTCAAACACCCCAGAGAGTCCGGGGGGGAGGCGCCGCCTGTGAGTTTGCCACGACTTCAGGCCTCAAGTGTCCCTTTCCGACCCTGGGGTCATTAATACAGCAATCAAGGAAAATTAGTGATAATGTTCTTTAGTATTCACGAAACCAGTCGTGTGGGCTCTTAATGCTGTGTGAATCAAGCAATAATTGGCAAATTATTAGCTTTTCTCCCGGAGCACTAGAAAAATGCGACTGCTCAGAGTCACTTCTTGGACACGCCCCGTCTGTCTTGTGTTTTTAAAGGGTACTATATACTATTTTAACCATACTTTAATAAAAGTAAATTTTTATCCACCTTCTTGTCACATACTCCATTTATGAGGATTTTTCTTAATTGATGATTGTGAGTTGCTGAGTGCTATTTATGTACACTCTTTTTGTAGTGTGAGAAATCAGGTTATGTAGAAGGGTCACATCAAAGTCTATGGGGACAAATCATGTTATGTAGAGGGGTCACATGAGAGTCTAGGGGGACAAATCAGGTTATGTAGAGGGGTCACATGACAGTTTATGGATAAAAATATGGTCATGTAGAGGGGTCACATAAAAGTCTTTGGGGACATATCATGTTATGTAGAGGGGTCACATGACAGTCTATGGGGACATATCATGTTATGTAGAGGGGTCACATGACATTCTATGGGGACATATCATGTTATGTAGAGGGGTCACATGAAAGTCTATGGGGACATATCATGTTATGTAGAGGGGTCACATGACAGTCTATGGGGAAAAATCATGTTATGTAGAGGGGTCACATGACAGTCTATGGGGACATATCATGTTATGTAGAGGGGTCACATGACAGTCTATGGGGAAAAATCATGTTATGTAGAGGGGTCACATGACAGTCTATGGGGACATATCATGTTATGTAGAGGGGTCACATGACAGCCTATGGGGACATATCATGTTATGTAGAGGGGTCACATGACAGTCTATGGGGACAAATCATGTTATGTAGAGGGGTCACATGAAAGTCTATGGGGACAAATCATGTCTAGAAGAGGGGTCACATGAAAGTCTATGGGGACATATCATGTTATGTAGAGGGGTCACATGACAGTCTATGGGGACATATCATGTTATGTAGAGGGGTCACATGACAGTCTATGGGGACAAATCATGTTATGTAGAGGGGTCACATGACAGTCTATGGGGACAAATCATGTTATGTAGAGGGTCACATGACAGTCTATGGGGACAAATCATGTTATGTAGAGGGGTCACATGACAGTCTATGGGGACAAATCATGTTATGTAGAGGGGTGACATGACAGTCTATGGGGACAAATCATGTTATGTAGAGGGGTCACATGACAGCCTATGGGGAGAAATAATGTTTAAATATTGATTACATCACACTTCTGTAAAGATGACCCCAGTTCCCTTCACTACAATGGTGCCAAGTAGCTTTGAGGAATCAGCAGGCATTGAATATAGAATTTAAAAGGGACAGTCTACTTGAAAATGTTTATTGTTTAAAAAGATAGATAATCCCTTTAATACCCATTCCCCAGTTTTGCATAACCAACAGTTATATTACTACACCTTTTACCTCTGTGATTACCTTGTATCTAAACCTCTGCAGACTGCCCCCTTATCAGTGCTTTTTTTTTTTTTTTTTTTTTACAAACTTACATTTTAACCAATTCGTGGTGGTTCATACATTACTCCACAGAAGTGAGCACAATGTTATCTATATGGCACACATGAACCAGCACTGTCTAGCTATGCAAAGCTAATAAAATGCACTAAGATATGAGGCAGCCTTCAGGGGCTTAGAAACAGGTAGAAATTTAGACGTTATAAAGTATATTAATATTACAATGTTGGTTGTGCAAGGCTTGGGAATGGATAGTAAAGCCTTTAAGGAAGGGTAATGTTAGACTATTTAAGCCTCTATAGTGCAGTTTTATGGAAAATGATCAAGATAAATATATTGTTACAGACCTTAAAATGAGGCTCGTTTTAAATGACCGTTGTTTAGCAACATTTGCTCTATTCACCTCCACTCTACTGCTCAAGAACTGCACTGTCCTGCAATTTGTATCCACTACCAGCCCGATTCAGAGCTGCATTATCTGTGCACTTGCAACTGGGTGCACCGAGGTCTTTCCTGCTAGTCTTGCGGCAAGTTCACGCTCACTTCTGGAGCACTATATGGCAGTAGTTTTCCAAGAATGATATCCATTTGCAAGAGCACTAGTTAGTAGCACTATTTCCTTTCATGTGGTGCTCCAGATGCTACCTAGGTATTCTCTTCAACAAAGAATATTATGAAGCAAATTTGATAATTGATGTAAATTAGAAACTTTTGAAAAATGTTATGTTCTATCTGAACCATAAAAGAATAAATGTGGGTTTCATGTCCCTTTAAGCTACAGCAACTAAGAAGAGCCAGGCCCTGTGAGCACAAATTACAACATTTAAAAAAAATTGACTTTTTTGTCCTTTTAAGTTTTTCTGTTGACAACGAGACCCGGTCACCCTACTGTAAGCTTCTAGACACAGATCACTTGACGAGACCTGGTCACCCTAATGTAAGCTTCTAGACACAGATCACTTGATGAGACCTGGTCACTCTACTGTAAGCTTCTAGACACAGATCACTTGACGAGGCCTGGTCACCCTAATGTAAGCTTCTAGACACAGATCACTTGATGAGACCTGGTCACTCTACTGTAAGCTTCTAGACACAGATCACTTGACGAGACCTGGTCACCCTAATGTAAGCTTCTAGACACAGATCACTTGACGAAACCTGGTTACCCTAATGTAAGCTTCTAGACACAGATCACTTGACGAGACCTGGTCACCCTAATGTAAGCTTCTAGACACAGATCACTTGACGAGACCTGGTCACTCTACTGTAAGCTTCTAGACACAGATCACTTGACGAGACCTGGTCACTCTACTGTAAGCTTCTAGACACAGATCACTTGACGAGACCTGGTCACCCTACTGTAAGCTTCTAGACACAGATCACTTGACAAGACCTGGTCACCCTAATGCAAGCTTCTAGACACAGATCACTTGACGAGACCTGGTCACTCTACTGTAAGCTTCTAGACACAGATCACTTGATGAGACCTGGTCACCCTAATGTAAGCTTCTAGACACAGATCACTTGACGAGACCTGGTCACCCTACTGTAAGCTTCTAGACACAGATCACTTGACGAGATCTGGTCACCCTACTGTAAGCTTCTAGACACAAATCGCTTGATAAAACATGGTCACCCTACTGTAAGCTTCTAGACACAGATCACTTGACGAGACCTGGTCACCCTACTGTAAGCTTCTAGACACAGATCACTTGACGAGACCTGGTCACCCGACTGTAAGCTTCTAGACACAGATCACTTGACGAGACCTGGTCACCCTAATGTAAGCTTCTAGACACAGATCACTTGACGAGACCTGGTCACCCTACTGTAAGCTTCTAGACACAGATCACTTGACGAGATCTGGTCACCCTACTGTAAGCTTCTAGACACAGATCACTTGATAAAACCTGGTCACCCTACTGTAAGCTTCTAGACACAGATCACTTGACGAGACCTGGTCACCCTACTGTAAGCTTCTAGACACAGATCACTTGACGAGACCTGGTCACCCTACTGTAAGCTTCTAGACACAGATCACTTGACGGGACCTGGTCACCCTACTGTAAGCTTCTAGACACAGATCACTTGACGAGACCTGGTCACCCTACTGTAAGCTTCTAGACACAGATCACTTGACAAGACCTGGTCACCCTACTGCAAGCTTCTACACATAGATCACTTGACGAGACCTGGTCACCCTACTTTAAGCTTCTAGACACAGATCACTTGACGAGACCTGGTCACCCTACTGTAAGCTTCTAGACACAGATCACTTGACGAGACATGGTCACCCTACTGTAAGCTTCTAGACACAGATCACTTGACGAGACCTGGTCACCCTACTGCAAGCTTCTAGACACAGATCATTTGACGAGACCTGGTCACCCTACTGCAAACTTCAACACATAGATCACTTGACGAGACCTGGTCACCCTACTGTAAGCTTCTAGACACAGATCACTTGATGAGACCTGGTCACCCTACTGTAAGCTTCTAGACACAGATCACTTGACGAGACCTGGTCACCCTACTGCAAGCTTCTAGAAACAGATCACTTGACAAGACCTGGTCACCCTACTGCAAGCTTCAACACATAGATCACTTGACGAGACCTGGTCACCCTACTTTAAGCTTCTAGACACAGATCACTTGACGAGACCTGGTCACCCTACTGTAAGCTTCTAGACACAGATCACTTGACGAGACCTGATCACCCTACTGCAAGCTTCTAGGCACAGATCACTTGTTCTTTTTGAAAAAGCTTGTAATGATTGTAATGTGCTTATTTAATACTAGTGGGAAAGCCTGTCCTGAGGGCAGTCAATTGTGGTGACGGAACCACTGAACCACCCTGCCATTTTCGGAAGGGCAGTCTATTGTGGTAACGGAACCACCCTGCCATTTTCGGATTCCGAAAAAGGCGGGGTGGTGAAAGAATCCATCCAGGTGGATTCTTTCACCACCCCTTTTGCTCTCTTTCCCCCCTCTCTTTTGCTCTCTCTCCCCCTCTCTTTGGCTCTCTCCCCGCCTCTCTTTTGCTCTTTCCCCCCTCTCTTTTGCTCTCTCCCCCCTTTATTTTGCTCTCTCTCCCCCTCTCTTTTGCTCTCCCTCCCCCCCTCTCTTTTGCTCTCTCTCCCCCCTCTCTTTTGCTCTCTCTCCCCCCTCATTTGCTCTCTCTCTCCCCTCTCCCCCCTCATTTGCTCTCTCTCTCCCTATCCCCTCTCATTTGCTCTCTCTCTCCCTCTCCCCTCTCATTTGCTTTCTCTCCCCCTCTTTTGCTCTCTCTCCCCCTCTTTTGATCTCTCTCTCCCCCTCTTTTGCTCTCTCTCTCCCACCTCTCTTTTGCTCTCTCTCCCCCCCATCATTTGCTCTCTCTCTCCCCCTCTCTTTTGCTCTCTCTCTCCCCCATCTTTTGCTCTCTCTCTCCCCCTATCTTTTGCTCTCTCTCCACCCCATCTTTTGCTCTCTCTCTCTCTCCCCTCTCGTTTGCTCTCTTGCTCCACTCTTTTGCTCTCTCTCTTCCCTCTCTTTTTCTCTCTCCCCCTCTCTTTTTCTATCTCCCCCCTCTCTTTTGCTCTCCCTACCTCACTTTTTATCTCTCTCTCCCCCCTCTCTTTTGCTCTCTCCCCCATCTTTTTCTCTCTCTCTCCCCATCTTTTGCTCTCTCCCCCATCTTTTGCTCTTTCTCTCCTCTCTCTTTTGCTCTCTTGTTCCACTCTTTTGCTTTCTCTCTTCCCTCTCTTTTTCTCTCTCCCCCCTCTATTTTGCTCTCCCTCCCTCTCTTTTTCTCTCCCTCCCTCCCTCCCTCTCTTTTGCTCTCCATATTCTCCCTCTCTTTTGCTCTCTCTCCCCTCTCTTTGTTTTTATTTATTTTTTATTAGGGCACTCCCACTGCCTCCTCTTCCTTGCTGAGCCGCCCACCCGCCACATGCCCACACCTCCCGCTGGCACCAGCAGAAGATCGTCACAGATGGTGACACACACAGTGTCACTGTCTGTAACGAGCAGACATCTCGCCTCATCTAGAGTCAGAGCACTGATCGCGCTCCGGCTCCATATGCCGCAGATGCCTGAAGCTTCAGGAGCTCCAGCTCTCAACTGTTATGTAAGAGCTGAGAGTTGGAGCTCCTGAAGCTGTCTCGCCGGAGGTGGCTGCGCACGCATCCAACATTCCTTGAGGATGCGTGCGTAACTGCCAACGGTGATGGATGCTTACAAACACAATTATTATATAGATTAAATTACTTTCTTCTCTGAAATAATTGTCTGTCCATTATGCTGTTGAGACCCTAATGTATGTTTATATCAACAGCGCTGGTAACGTCATTAGAACCAGGGTGACCCCATGGCTAAGACATGTACCTCTGAGACAGAGCTGCAAAATATGGGTTCAGTATCACAGGAGGTTCTGACTTCCTGCAGTAAAGAGGAGGAACTCACTGTCCTGGAGAAATATGTCCAGCCTTGTGTAGCAGAACTGCTGGGGAGTACTCTGTTCATCTCAATGGGATGTCTGTCTGTGCTTGTGAACCCATATGGGTCAGGACCTATGCTCCCGGCTCTGGCACACGGACTGACACTGGCATCTCTCATCGCAGTGCTTGGCAATGTAAGGTAAGAACTCACATTTTGTACAGGGTTTATCTTAATGTTTAAGCGGTTAGTATTGGCAAGAGCATATGTGTTCTAATGACAGTGACATCTTTATTGTCCCAGGGCCAAAATCTACTAATGACATGTTTATGGGCTCAGTACCTGCTAGGACCACTGTGTACTAATGACAGTGACATGTTTATGGGCTCAGTACCTGCTAGTGTCACAGTGTACTAATGACAGTGACATGTTTATGGGCTCAGTACCTGCTAGTGCTACAGTGTACTAATGACAGTGACATATTTATGGGCTCAGTACCTGCTAGTGCTACAGTGTACTAATGACAGTGACATGTTTATGGGCTCAGTACCTGCTAGTGTCACAATGTACTAATGACAGTGACATGTTTATGGGCTCAGTCCCTGCTAGGACCACAGTGTACTAATGACAGTGACATGGTTATGGGCTTAGTCCCTGCTAGTACCACAGTGTACTAATGACAGTGACATCTTTATGGGCTCAGTCCCTGCTAGTACCACAGTGTACTAATGATAGTGACATGTTCATGGGCTCAGTACCTGCTAGGGCCAAAGTGTACTAATGACAGTGACATGTTTATGGGCCCAGTACCTGCAAGGCCCAGTGTACTAATGACAGTGACATGTTTATGTGCTCAGTACCTGCTAGGACCACTGTGTACTACTGACAGTGACATGTTTATGTGCTCAGTCCCTGTTAGGACTACTGTGTACTAATGACAGTGACATGTTTATGTGCTCAGTCCCTGCTAGGACTAAATTGCACTAATGACAGTGACATGTTTATGGGCTCAGTACCTGTTAGGACCACTGTATACTAATGACAGTGATTTGTTTATGGGCTCAGTACCTGCTAGTGTCACAGTGTACTAATGACAGTGACATGTTTATGGGCTCAGTCCCTGCTAGTGTCACAGTGTACTAATGACCGTGACATGTTTATGGGCTCAGTCCCTGCTAGGACCACAGTGTACTAATGACAGTGACATGTTTATGGGCTCAGTCCCTGCTAGGACCACAGTGTACTAATGACAGTGACATGTTTACGGGCTTAGTCCCTGCTAGGGCCAAAGTGTACTAATAACATTGTTTTTTGTATGTGCTCAGTCACTGCTAGAGCCAAAGTGTGCTAATGACAGTGATATGTTTATGTGCTCAGTCCCTACTAGGGCCACAGTTTATTAATAACAGTGACATGTTTATGGGCTCAGTACATGCTAGGGCCAAAATATACTAATGACAATGACATGTTCTTGGTCTCAGTCCCTGCTAGAGTCACAGGGGGATATTTATCAAAGCCTCAACTATGCTGCATTCGCCGGCACCAATATGCTTGCCTTACATCACGGCCGTGGACCTGAATACGCTCTCCATATTTATAAGAAAAGCCGGCAAAAAGTTGTTGCACCAAGTATGGGGCGATGAGCCTCGGACTGTTGTTAACTAACAGTCATCGATCTTGCTGCTATTCGGCTCTTTACCAACTTTATTTATACCCTGTCACTAAATGCCGCCACTATACTAAAATGTTTAACCCCTATCCCACCGCTCCCGGACCCCACCGCCACTAAATAAACGTATTAACCCCTAAACCTCTGGTCTCCCACATCACTACCATTAACTAAACCTATTAACCCCTAAACCACCAGCCCCCCACATCGCCATAAACTAAATTAAGCTATTAACCCCTAAACCTAACAACCCACTTATTTTACATTAAAATTACAACATCCCTATCTTATAATAAATTAAAAAAACTTACCTTTAGAATTAAAATAAACTATATTAAACTATTAATTAACCTACCCAGCTATTATACTAAAATTACATTAAACTAGCAATTAAATTAACTATTACATATTAAAAAACCCTAACCCTACTCAAATGATTTAAATCTTCTATTACAAATGACTAAGTTACAAAAAAAACAAAAAAAACACAGTATCAAAAGTAAAAACGAATAACACCTAATCTAATAGCCCTATCAAAATAAAAAAGCCCCCCCAAAATAAAAAAGCCCTAGCCTACAATAAACTACCAATGGCCCTTAAAAGGGCCTTTTGCGGGGCATTTCCCCAAAGAAATCAGCTCTTTTACCTGCCCAGACCCTACTCTAATAATAAAATCCACCCAAAAAAACCTTAAATAAACCTAACACTAACCCCCGACGATCCATTTACAATTTTTGAAGTTTCGCTTGAAGGATCCATCCAGCCGGCAAGAAGTCTTCATCCGGGCGGCCTCTTCTATCTTCATTCATCCGGCGAAGTCTTCCTCCATCCGGCGCGGAGCGGGTCCATCCTGAAGACATCGGGCGTGGAGCTCTTCTTCAATATGATCGCCGCCATAAACTGGAACTTAAATGCAAGTGACATCATCCAAGATGGCGTCCCTTGCATTCCTATTGGCTGAAAGGTTCCAATCAGCCAATAGGATTAGAGCTGCTAAAATCCTATTGGCTGATTGGAGCAGCCAATAGGATGAGAGCTGCTCAAATCCTATTGGCTGATTGGAACAGCCAATAGGATTTTAGCAGCTCTAATCCTATTGTCTGATTGGAAACTTTCAGCCAATAGGAAAGCAAGGGACACCATCTTGAATGACGTCACTTGCATTCAAGTTCCAGTTTACGGTGGCGACCGTATTGAAGAGGAGCTCTGTGCCAGATGTCTTCAGGATGGACCCGCTCCGTGCCGGATGGATGAAGATAGAAGAGGCCGCCCGAATGAAGACTTCTTGCCGGCTGGATGGATCCTTCAAGCGGAACTTCAAAAACTGTAAGTGGATTGTCGGGGCTTAGTGTTAGGTTTATTTAAGGGTTTTTTGGGTGGGTTTTATTTTTAGAGTAGGGTTTGGGCAGGTAAAAGATCTAAATGCCCTAAATGCCCTAAATGCTTAGGTTTTTTAGATAGGCTTTTTTTTGGGGGGGGGGGGGGTGGTTGGTTGGGTGGGTGGTGGGTTTTACAGTTGGGAGTGTTTGTATTTTTCTTACAGGTAAAAGAGCTGATTTCTTTGGGGCAATGCCCTGCAAAAGGCCCTTTTAAGGGCCCTTGTTAGTTTATTGTAGGCTAGGGTTTTTTATTTTGGGGGGCTTTTTTATTTTGATAGAGCTATTAGATTAGGTGTAATTCGTTTTTATTTTGATACTGTGGTTTTGTTTTTTTGTAACTAACCTTTTTTTTTTGTAATTTAGTAATTTGTAATAGTAGATTTAAATAATTTAAGTAGGGTTAGGGTTTTTTACTATGTAATATAGTTAAATTGCTAGTTTAATGTAATTTTAGTATAATAGTTAGGGTAGGTTAATTAATAGTTTAATATAGTTTATTTTAATTCTACAGGTAAGTTTTAATTTATTATAAGATAGGAATGTTGTAATTTTAAGGTAAAGTTAGCGGGTTGTTAGGTTTAGGGGTTAATAGCTTAATTTAGGTTTATACGTTTATTTAGGTGGCAGTGGGGTCCGGGAGCGGCAGGATAAGGGTTAATAACATTATGTAGGTGGCGGCGATGTCGGGGCGGCATATTAGGGGTGTTTAGACTCGGGCTTATGTTAGGGTGTTAGGTGTAAATGTAACTGGTTTTTAACCATAGAAATCAATGGGATATCTGGCAGCATCGAACATAAGCTTTTTCTGCTTTCAGACTCCCATTAATTCCTATGGCATCCGCGGCCTCCAGGGTGGCGGATTGAAAACCAGGTACGCTGGGCCAGAATAGCTGCGAGCGTACCGGTTAACTATTTGATAACTTTGAAAAAGTGTCAAATAGTGCCGAATGTGTATTCGGAACATCTGTAATGACGTAAGCATCGATCTGTGTCGGATTGAGACCGGCAGGAAAGGAATGTATGTGTA
The DNA here is from genome assembly GCF_027579735.1 of Bombina bombina. NCBI lineage: Eukaryota > Metazoa > Chordata > Amphibia > Anura > Bombinatoridae > Bombina > Bombina bombina. The sequence goes on from NC_069499.1 coordinate 1,574,694,859, forward strand.
GTGCAGTAAAGGGTTGTATGTGTAGTGTAGTAAAGTGTTGTACGTGTAGTGCAATAAATGAATGTATGTGTAGTGCAGTAAACAGTTGTTTTGTAGTGCAGTAAAGGGGTGTATTTGTAGTGCAGTAAAATTCTGTATTTGTAGTGCAGTAAAATTCTGTATTTGTAGTGCAGCAATGGGTTGTTTGTGTAGTGCAGTAAAGGGGTGTATTTTTTACTAATGACCCTTTGCTGCACTACACAAACAACCCTTTACTGCACTACAAATACATCCCTTTACTGCACTACACAAACACATCCCTTTACTGCACTACACAAACACATCCCTTTACTGCACTACACACACACATCCCTTTACTGCACTACACACACATCCCTTTACTGCACTACACATCCTTACCATACCTTTACTACACTACATATACAACACTTTACTGTACTACACAAACACATCCCTTTACTACACTACACAAACACATCCCTTTACTGCACTACACACACACATCCCTTTACTGCACTACACACAAATCCCTTTACTGCACTACACACACATCCTTTTACTGCACTACACATCCTTACCTTTACTACACTACATATACAACACTTTACTGCACTACACACACACATCCCTTTACTGCACTACACACACATCCCTTTACAGCACTACACACACATCCCTTTACTGCACTACACATCCTTACCATACCTTTACTACACTACATATACAACACTTTACTGCACTACACAAACTCATCCCTTTTCTGCACTACACAAACACATCCCTTTACTGCACTACACAAACACATCCCTTTACTGCACTACACACACATCCCTTTACTGCACTACACACACATCCCTTTACAGCACTACACACACATCCCTTTACTGCACTACACATCCTTACCATACCTTTACTATACTACATATACAACACTTTACTGCACTACACACACATCCCTTTACTGCACTACACACAAATCCCTTTACTGCACTACACACACATCTCTTTACTGCACTACACATCCTTACCTTTACTACACTACACATACAACACTTTACTGCACTACACATCCTTACCTTTACTACACTACATTTACAACACTTTACTGCACTACACACACATCCCTTTACTGCTCTACACATCCTTACCTTTACTACACTACATATACAACACTTTACTGCACTACACATACATCCCTTCAAAGTTTATTGATCTAATTCCAGGATATTTCTTCTTTGAAAAAATAAATGTCAGATTTAGGAATTTCATGTTGCATTAATATAAATTTTGGATTTTCAGTGGAGGACATTTTAACCCAGCGATAACCTTGGCTGTTGCTATCTCTGGTGGGATGAATCCTATACTGCTCTTACCTTATTGGGTGGTCCAGCTTTCAGGCGGGATGTTGGGGGCTCTCCTAGCTAAGGTAAGTACTATGTGTCTCACATCCATGTGATTGGACAGTGCAGGTGTATTGCTTTCTAACATTTTATTTAAAGGGTCATAAAGCCCCAAAGTGTTCTTTTTTTCAATTTACTTCTATTATCAAATTTGCTTCATTGTCTTTGTATCCTTTGTTCAGGGAGCAGCATTCCACTACTAGGAGCTCCTTGAAAACATAATTTGAGCCAATGAAAAGAGGAATATGCATGCATCCGTGAATCAGCGCTAGCTTCCAGTAGCTCATTACTACTACTGAACAAATCTACGTCTTTTTAACAACTAAAATAAAAAACAGAGCAAATTAAATATCATAAGTAAATTGAACTCTCTGAATTATGAAAGAAGGATTTTATATAATAAGTTGTCTTTTTTTAACAGAATATTTAAAAATAAGTGTGCAAATATGTTTTTATGTGGTTGTAAAATTATATTAGCTGGTAAATCGGGAAATTAACTCTACATTTTGTGAATTTTTTCCAACCATGTCTTCCCTAAATATTATTATCAGTTATTACTATCAGTTATTACTATCAGTTATTACTATCAGTTATTACTATCAGTTATTATTATCAGTTATTATTATCAGTTATTACTATCAGTTATTACTATCAGTTATTATTATCAGTTATTATTATCAGTTATTACTATCAGTTATTATTATCAGTTATTATTATCAGTTATTACTATCAGTTATTATTATCAGTTATTATTATCAGTTATTATTATCAGTTATTACTATCAGTTATTATTATCAGTTATTACTATCAGTTATTATTATCAGTTATTATTATCAGTTATTACTATCAGTTATTATTATCAGTTATTACTATCAGTTATTATTATCAGTTATTACTATCAGTTATTACTATCAGTTATTATTATCAGTTATTATTATCAGTTATTACTATCAGTTATTATTATCAGTTATTATTATCAGTTATTATTATCAGTTATTACTATCAGTTATTATTATCAGTTATTACTATCAGTTATTATTATCAGTTATTACTATCAGTTATTATTATCAGTTATTATTATCAGTTATTATTATCAGTTATTATTATCAGTTATTACTATCAGTTATTATTATCAGTTATTACTATCAGTTATTATTATCAGTTATTACTATCAGTTATTACTATCAGTTATTATTATCAGTTATTATTATCAGTTATTACTATCAGTTATTACTATCAGTTATTACTATCAGTTATTATTATCAGTTATTACTATCAGTTATTACTATCAGTTATTATTATCAGTTATTATTATCAGTTATTACTATCAGTTATTACTATCAGTTATTACTATCAGTTATTATTATCAGTTATTATTATCAGTTATTACTATCAGTTATTATTATCAGTTATTACTATCAGTTATTATTATCAGTTATTATTATCAGTTATTATTATCAGTTATTATTATCAGTTATTACTATCAGTTATTATTATCAGTTATTATTATCAGTTATTATTATCAGTTATTACTATCAGTTATTATTATCAGTTATTATTATCAGTTATTATTATCAGTTATTATTATCAGTTATTACTATCAGTTATTACTATCAGTTATTATTATCAGTTATTATTATCAGTTATTACTATCAGTTATTACTATCAGTTATTATTATCAGTTATTATTATCAGTTATTACTATCAGTTATTATTATCAGTTATTACTATCAGTTATTATTATCAGTTATTATTATCAGTTATTATTATCAGTTATTATTATCAGTTATTACTATCAGTTATTATTATCAGTTATTATTATCAGTTATTATTATCAGTTATTATTATCAGTTATTACTATCAGTTATTATTATCAGTTATTATTATCAGTTATTATTATCAGTTATTACTATCAGTTATTACTATCAGTTATTATTATCAGTTATTACTATCAGTTATTATTATCAGTTATTATTATCAGTTATTATTATCAGTTATTACTATCAGTTATTATTATCAGTTATTACTATCAGTTATTACTATCAGTTATTATTATCAGTTATTACTATCAGTTATTACTATCAGTTATTATTATCAGTTATTACTATCAGTTATTATTATCAGTTATTATTATCAGTTATTACTATCAGTTATTATTATCAGTTATTATTATCAGTTATTACTATCAGTTATTATTATCAGTTATTACTATCAGTTATTATTATCAGTTATTACTATCAGTTATTACTATCAGTTATTACTATCAGTTATTATTATCAGTTATTACTATCAGTTATTATTATCAGTTATTACTATCAGTTATTATTATCAGTTATTACTATCAGTTATTACTATCAGTTATTATTATCAGTTATTACTATCAGTTATTACTATCAGTTATTACTATCAGTTATTATTATCAGTTATTATTATCAGTTATTACTATCAGTTATTATTATCAGTTATTACTATCAGTTATTATTATCAGTTATTACTATCAGTTATTACTATCAGTTATTACTATCAGTTATTATTATCAGTTATTATTATCAGTTATTACTATCAGTTATTATTATCAGTTATTACTATCAGTTATTATTATCAGTTATTATTATCAGTTATTACTATCAGTTATTATTATCAGTTATTACTATCAGTTATTATTATCAGTTATTACTATCAGTTATTACTATCAGTTATTATTATCAGTTATTACTATCAGTTATTACTATCAGTTATTACTATCAGTTATTATTATCAGTTATTATTATCAGTTATTACTATCAGTTATTACTATCAGTTATTATTATCAGTTATTATTATCAGTTATTACTATCAGTTATTATTATCAGTTATTACTATCAGTTATTACTATCAGTTATTATTATCAGTTATTACTATCAGTTATTACTATCAGTTATTATTATCAGTTATTACTATCAGTTATTATTATCAGTTATTACTATCAGTTATTACTATCAGTTATTATTATCAGTTATTACTATCAGTTATTACTATCAGTTATTATTATCAGTTATTACTATCAGTTATTACTATCAGTTATTACTATCAGTTATTATTATCAGTTATTACTATCAGTTATTATTATCAGTTATTACTATCAGTTATTACTATCAGTTATTATTATCAGTTATTACTATCAGTTATTATTATCAGTTATTACTATCAGTTATTACTATCAGTTATTATTATCAGTTATTACTATCAGTTATTACTATCAGTTATTATTATCAGTTATTACTATCAGTTATTATTATCAGTTATTACTATCAGTTATTACTATCAGTTATTATTATCAGTTATTACTATCAGTTATTATTATCAGTTATTACTATCAGTTATTACTATCAGTTATTATTATCAGTTATTACTATCAGTTATTACTATCAGTTATTACTATCAGTTATTATTATCAGTTATTACTATCAGTTATTACTATCAGTTATTACTATCAGTTATTACTATCAGTTATTATTATCAGTTATTACTATCAGTTATCTGTAGAGGGCCAACAGATTCCGCGTGCCTAAAAATATATATCGTTTGCATAGCTCATATTAAATATATCATACACGGTTAGTGCTACACTACAGCGCTAACATAATAAATACCGATAACAAGATACCACATTTCCAGGACTGGAATATCCGCTTGTTAGATAGATAACCTTTATTTATTGGCTGACAGGATTGTTTTTTCTTCACATTTTGGAATATACTCTTTTAGAAGGTAGAAAATAAAACAAATATCCTGATATCGCGCAATGTGTTCCTTTTCTGTTGAATGCAGGGCCTGGCAAGGGAAGAAGCATTTGTGAATCGGACTGGGGCTGCGTGCATGCTCGGTAACGAGAGCTCATTAGGGGAAGCAATTGGTGTTGAGATTGTGGGAACGTTCCTGTTGAATTTGACTGTTCTGATGGGAGCCATTGGAGACCGCAGTAGGACGCCATTTGCCCCCTACTCCATCGCATTCACGGTCATTGCTGGAATATTAGCAGGGTGAGAATATATTTACTTTGTACAAAGTGTTCACATTTCAATAGAAATTTTATTATTTAAAAGTTTAAATACTACGCACTGCAAAAAATCTGCACGCACAATACATATTATATAACAGCTAGATTACGAGTTTTGCGTTATGAGTCAAATAGCATCGTTAAGGCCCATAACACTTCAAGTCCCATTGAATTTTTTTTAAAAAGTGCGGCTATTACAAGTCTTGTGGGTATAGGTGTACCCCACCTTTTAGCCAGTCATGCAACGTCAGTGCCTTACTTTTTAAAAATTTTTTAATGGGACTCCCATAGCGCCGGTATTACAAGTTTGCCTGGGAGGCCAAAAAGTAAACAGTACACTCTACAACCACAAGATCCATACCGCCATCTAAAGTCAGTAGTTATGGGTTTTACGTTACAAAGCTGTAGCATAAAACTCATAACTAAAGTCTTAAAAAGTACACTAACACCCATAAACTACCTATTAACCCCTAAACCGAGGCTCTCCCACATCGTAAACACTATAATAAAGTTATTAACCCCTAATCTGCCGCTCCAGAGATCGCCACCACTATTAAAATGTATTAACCCCTATTCCACCGCTCCCCGGCATCGTTGTCACTATAATAAACCTATTAACCCCCAAACCACCGCCCTCCCGCATCGCAAACACTATTTAAATATAATTAACCCCTAATCTGCCGTCCACTCACACCGCTTCTATAATAAACCTATTAACCCCTAAACCGCTGCCCTCCCGCATCGCAAACACTATTTAAATATAATTTACCCCTAATCTGCCGTCCACCCACACCGCCTCTATGATAAACCTATTAACCCCTAAACCACAATCCCCCCACAACGAAATATACTTAAATAAACTATTAACCCCCAAACCTAATGCCCCCCCTAACTTTATATTAAAATTACAATTTCCCTATCTTAAATTAAAACTCACCTGTCAAATTAAATACATTTTAAACTGACAATTAAACTAAGATAATTATTAAACTACAATTAAACTAACTACCAATTAAATTAAACTAAACTACACATTAAAAAAAATCCTAACACTACTCTAAAAATTACAAAGTATCTATTTACAAAAAAATCCTAATCTAACCTAATCTAATAGCCCTATCAAAATAATAAAAGACCCCCCCAATAAAAAACCCTAGCCTATAATAAACTACCAATGGCCCTTAAAAGGTTTTTTTTGTGGGGCATTGTCCCAAAGATACTGTATCATCTCTTTTTACCTGTAAGAAAAAATACAAACACCCCCCCAACAGTAAAACCCACCACCCCCACAACCAACACCCCAAATAAAATAACTATCTAAAAAAAATAAGCTCCCCATTGCCCTGAAAAGGGCATTTGTATGGGCCTTGCCCTTGAAAGGGAGTTTAGCTCTTTTACATGCCCAGACCCTATACTAAAAATAAAACCCACCCAAAAAACCCTTTGTAAAAAAAAACTAACACTAACCCCCGACGATCCACTTACAATTCTTGAAGTTCTGCTTGAAGGATCTATCCAGCTGGCGAAGTCCTCATCCATGCGGCAAGAAGTCTTCATCCAGGTGGCGCGAAGCATCCTCTTCATACGGTCGCCGTTGTAAACTGGATATTCAATGCAAGTGACGTCATCCAAGATGACGTCCCTTGCATTCCTATTGGATGAAAGATTTCAATCAGCCAATAGGATTAGAGCTGCTAAAATCCTATTGGCTGTTCCAATCAGTCAATAGAATTGAGCTCTCATCCTATTGACTGATTGGAACAGCCAATAGGATTTTAGCAGCTCTAATCCTATTGGCTGATTGGAACAGCCAATAGGATTTTAGCAGCTCTAATCCTCTTGGCTGATTGAAATCTTTCATCCAATAGGAATGCAAGGGACGCCATCTTGGATGACGTCACTTGCATTGAAGTTCCAGTTTACCGCAGCGACCGTATGAAGAGGATGCTCCGCGCCGGATGTCTTCAGGATGGACCTGCTCCGCGCCGGATGGATGAAGACTTCTTGCCTCCTTGATGAGGATGGATCCTTCAAGCGGGACTTCAAGAACTGTAAGTAGATCGTCGGGGTTAGTGTTAGGTTTTTTAAAGGTTTTTTTGGGTGGGTTTTATTTTTAGTATAGGGTCTGGGCATGTAAAGAAGCTAAATGCCCTTTTAAGGGTAATGCCCATACAAATGCCATTTTCAGGGCAATGGGGAGCTTAGGTTTTTTTAGATAGTTATTTAATTTGTATTATAAAGTATTGGTACCCCTGCATTAAAAGTATTGGTACCCTTGCATTATAAAGTATTGGTACCCCTGCATTATAAAGTATTGGTACCCCTGCATTATAAAGTATTGGTACCCTTGCATTATAAAGTATTGGAGCCATTGCATTATAAAGTATTGGTACCCCTGCATTATAAAGTATTGGTACCCTTGCATTATGAAGTATTGGTACCATTGCATTATAATGTATTGGTACCATTGCATTATAAAGTATTGGTACCCCTGCATTACAAAGTATTGGTACCCTTGCATTATAAAGTATTGGTACCATTGCATTATAAAGTATTGTTACCCTTGTATTATAAAGTATTGGTACCCTTGTATTATAAAGTATTGGTACCCTTGTTTTATAAAGTATTGGTACCCTTGTATTATAAAGTATTGGTACCCCTGCATTATAAAGTATTGGTACCTTTGCATTATAAAGTATTGTTACCATTGCATTATAAAATATTGGTTCCATCGCATTATAAAGTACTAGTCCTAAAGCTCATGTACACGGGCCAATTTTTTACGTACCGTGGTTCCAACCCTTGCTCCCTCTCTCTCCCCCCTCTCTTTTGCGCTCTCTCTCCCCCTCTTTTGTGCACTCTCTCTCCCACTGTTTTGCGCTCTCTCCCCCCTCTCTTTTGCGCTCTCTCTCCCTCTATTGCGTTCTCTCTCTCTCCCTCTATTGCGCTCTCTCTCCTCCTTCTCTTTTGCGCTCTTTCTCCCCCCCTCTTTTGCTCTCTCTCCCCCCTTTATTGCTCTCTCTCTCCAGAGGCGTAACTAGAAACCACAGGGCCCAGGTGCAAGAATCTAAGAAGGGGCCCCCCCACCACCCGTCCCCCCTCCCCCTCCAAAAAAAGGTGAATTTAATAAAAAAAAATTTTTTTTACATTTAACAGAGAAAAAAAATGTGAATCAGATTACATGTCTGCAAAAGGAGGTACCTTGTGGCCACAGTCTGTGAGATGGTCTGACCCCCTATTACTGTATATAGTGACACTGTTTAACCCCCCAGTACTGTATATAGTAAGTTAGTGACACAGTCTGTAAACTGCCAGTGAGATGGCTGTCCTAACCCTACCCACCCAGTACTTTATAAAGTGACCACAGTAGTCAGTGACATGATCCATCCCCCATACTGTATATAGTGGTACTGTATAGTGACACTGTTTACCCCCTGCCCCCCCCATGCTGTAGTAACAAGGTCTGTAATTTGCTGGTTCCACAAATATACACACATACATGCATAAATACACACACAGTCACATACATACATACATACATACACACATACACACACACATAAACACCAATGGGTAAAACAGAAACACTAACCACTGTAGTCATGTCACACTCACATGATATCAGTGCAGGCAGTGGTAGGTTAAAGTTTTTTATTAAATTTTTTTTATTTTTAAGCTGGGCCCCCACCCTCAGAGGCCCAGTCGCACCTGCGACCTCTGCACCCCCTGTAGTTTTGCCCCTGTCTCTCTCCCCTCTTGTGCTCTCTCTCCCCCCTCTTTTGCTCTCTCTCCCCTCTTTTGCTCGCTCTCTCTCACTCTTCCCCCCTCATCTGCTCTCTCCCCCCTCTTTTGCTCTCTCTCTCTCGCCCTCTTTTGCTCTCTCTCCCCCCTCTTTTGCTCTCTCTCCCCCCTCTTTTGCTCTCTCTCCCCCCTCTTTTGCGCTCGCTCTCCCCCTCTCTTTTGCTCTCTTTCTCCCTCTCTTTTGCTCTCTCTCTCCCCTCTTTTGCTCTCTCTCTCTCTCTTCCCCCTCATCTGCTCTCTCCCCCCTCTTTTGCTCTCTCTCTCTCCCCCTCACTTTTGCTCTCTTTCCCCCTCTCTTTTGCTCTCTCTCCCCCCTTCTCTTTTGCTCTCTCTCTCCCTCCTCTCTTTTGCTCTCTTTCCCCCCCTCTCTTTTGCTCTCTCTCCCCCCTCTCTTTTTCGCTTTCTCCCCCCTCTCTTTTGTGCTCTCTCCCCCTCTCTTTTGCGCTCTCTCTCTCCCTCTTTTGCGCTCTCTCTCCCCCTTCTCTTTTGCGTCCTCTCTCCACCCTCTTTTGCGCGCTCTCTCTCCCCCTCTCTTTTGCACTCTCTCTCTCTCCCCCCTCTCTTTTAAACTCTCTCTCCCCCTCTCTTTTGAGCTCTCTCTCCCCCCCTATCTTTTGCGCTCTCTCCCCCCTCTCTTTTGAGCTCTCTCCCCCCTCTCTTTTTAGCTCTCTCTCCCCCTCTTTTGTGCACTCTCTCTCCCACTCTTTTGCGCTCTCTCCCCCCTCTCTTTTGCGCTCTCTCTCCCTCTATTGTGTTCTCTCTCTCTCCCTCTATTGCGTTCTCTCTCTCTCCCTCTATTGCGCTCTTTCTCCCCCCTCTTTTGCGCTCTCTCTCTCCCCCTCTCTTTTGAGCTCTATCTAACCCCTCTCTTTAAAACTCTCTCTCCTCCTCTCTTTTGAGCTCTCTCTGCCCCTCTTTTGAGCTCTCTCCTCCCTTTCTTTTGAGCTCTCTCCCGCTCTTTTACGCTCTCTCTCCCCCTCTTCTGCTCTCTTTCTTTCCCTCCTCTGTTTTGGTCTCTCCTGTCGGCCACGCCCCTCCCGCGCGCTCCCGCGAGGCCACGCCCCCTTGCCGCGGCCGCCGGTCACGCCCCCATCACGGCTTGTATGCTGTGTACCTCGCTCTCCCTATCTCGCGCCAGACCTCACAGCTGTTCAGCTTGTATGCTGTGTACCTCGCGCTCCCTAAGCTGTCACTGACCTCGCTCCAAGCTGACACTGATGCTATGTAGCTCGCGGCCGCTTCTCACGCGGCAGACCTCACAACTGTCACTGGCCTCGCTCCAAGCCGACACTGATTAAGGCCAGGTATGTTTGTCTCTACTGCTCATGACTGCATCTGACAAACATACCTGGCCTTTTATTATATAGGATTGGAACCATTGCATTATAAAGTATTGTTACCCTTGCATTATAAAATATTGGTACCCTTGCATTATAAAGTATTGGTACCCTTGCATTATACAGTATTGGTACCCTTGCATTATAAAATATTGGTACCCTTGCATTATAAAGTATTGGTACCCTTGCATTATAAAGTATTGGTACCCTTGCATTATAAAGTATTAGTACCCTTGCAATATAAAGTGTTAGTACCCTTGCATTATAAAGTATTGGTACCCTTGCATTATAAAGTATTAGTACCCTTTCATTATAAAGTATTAGTACCCTTGCATTATAAAGTATTGGTACCAACCTAACTTAATTTTTCGTGTGCGCATGCATATATGCATAGAAATCAATGGAGGAAAAAAAGTTGAAAATATCCTAACACCTGAGATTGCGCGAAAAATATTCGGCCAGATAACGAGTTTTGCGGTAAGAGGGGTATGGTGCTAACTTGCACGTTATTGTCGCCGCTCACTTACCTACAGCGCTGGTATTACAGGTTTTTATAAACCCAACGTTAAAAGGCAAGAAGTGAGCATAGAGCAAAATTGTGCTCCATACCGCACTCCAATACCAGCGCTGCTTAAGTCAGCGGTGAGCTGGTTATACATGCTCGTGCTCGATTTCCCCATAGACCTCAATAGGGAGAGCCGGCTGAGAAAAAGCCTAACACCTGCAATAAAGCAGCGTAAAGCTCACTAACGCAGCCCTATTGATTCCTATGGGGAAACGAAATTTATGTTTACACCTAACACCCTAACATGAACCCCTGACAACGCAGACACCTACATTATATTAATTAACCCCTAATCTTCCGCCCGACATCGCCGACACCTACATTATACTTATTAACCCCTAATCTGCCACTCCGGACATCGCTGCCACTATAATAAACATATTAACCCCTAAACTGCCGCACTCCCGCCTCACAAACACTAGTTAAATATTATTAACCCCTAATCTGCTGTCCCTAACATCGCCGCCACCTACCTACATTTATTAACCCCTAATCTGCCGCCCCCAACGTCGCCGCCACTATACTATATTTATTAACCCCTAAACCTAAGTCTAACCCTAACCCTAACACCCCCTAACTTAAATATAATTAAAAGAAATCTAAATAAAACCTACTATTAATAACTAAATAATTCCTATTTAAAACTAAATACTTACCTGTAAAATAAACCCTAAGCTAGCTACAATATAACTAATAGTTACATTGTAGCAAGCTTAGGGTTTATTTTACCGGCAAGTTTGTATTTATTTTAACTAGGTAGAATAGTTACTAAATAGTTATTAACTATTTACTAACTACCTAGTTAAAATAAATACAAAATTTACCTGTAAAATAAAACCTAACTTGTCTTACACTAACACCTAACCTTACACTACAATTAAATAAATTACTTAAATTAAATCCAATTAACTAAATTAAATACAATTACCTAAATTACAAAAAAACAATAAATTACACAAAATAAAAAACAAATTACAAGATATTTAAACTAATTACACCTAATCTTATAGCCCTATCAAAATAAAAAGCCCCCCCAAAATAAAAAAAAAACCCTAGCCTAAACTAAACTACCAATAGTCCTTATGGGCATTGCCCTTAAAAGGGCATTTATCTCTATTGCAGCACAAAGCCCTAACCTAAAATAAAACCTACCCATTAAACCCTTAAAAAACCTAACACTAACCCCTGAAGATCCACTTACAGTTTTGAAGAGCCGACATCCATCCATCCGAAGCCAGGAGAAGTCCTCAGTGAAGCGGCAAGATGTCCTCAATGTAGCCGGGAGAAGTCTTCATCCAAGCCGGGAGAAGTGGTCCTCCAGACGGGCAGAAGTCTTCATCCAGACAGCATTTTTTTATCTTCATCAATCGCGCGTGGAGTGGCTCCATCTTCAAGACATCCGGCGCGGAGCATCCTCTTCTTCCGACGACTACCCGACGAATGAAGGTTCCTTTAAGTGACGTCATCCAAGATGGCGTCCCTTAGATTCCGATTGGCTGATAGAATTCTATCAGCCAATCGGAATTAAGGTTGGAACAGCTAATAGAATGCGAGCTCAATCCTATTGGCTGATTGGAACTGCCAATATAATGCGAGCTCAATCCTATTGGCTGTTTGGATCAGCCAATAGGATTGAAGTTCAATCCTATTGGCTGATTGCATCAGCCAATAGGATTTTTTCAACCTTAATTCTGATTGGCTGATAGAATTCTATCAGCCAATCGGAATCTAAGGCACGCCATCTTGGATGACGTCACCTTAAGGAACCTTCATTCGTCGGGTAGTCGTCGGAAGAAGAGGATGCTTGAAGATAGACCCGCTCCGCGCCGGATAGATGAAGATAGAAGATGCCGTCTTGATGAAGACTTTTGCCCGTCTGGAGGACCACTCTCCCGGCTTGGATGAAGACTTCTCCCGGCTTCGTTGAGGATGGAAGTCGGTTCTTCAAAACTGTAAGTGGATCTTCAGGGGTTAGTGATAGGTTTTTTTAAGAGTTTATTGGGTGGGTTTTCATTTTAGGGCTTTGGGCTGCAATAGAGCTAAATGCCCTTTTAAGGGCAATGCCCATCCAAATGCCTTTTTCAGGGCAATGGGGAGCTTAGGTTTTTTAGTTAGGGTTTTATTTTGGGGGTTGGTTGTGAGGGTGGTGGGTTTTACTGTTGGGGGATTGTTTGTATTTTTTTTACAGGTAAAAGAGCTGATTTCTTTGGGCCAATGCCCAGCAAAAGGCCCTTTTAAGGGCTATTGGTAGTTTAGTTTAGGCTAGGGCTTTTTTATTTTGATAGGGCTATTAGGTGTAATTAGTTTAAATATCTTGTAATTTGTTTTTTATTTTGTGTAATTTAGTGGGGGTTTTTTGTAATTTAGGTATTTGTATTTAATTTAGGTAATTTATTTAATTGTAGTGTAAGGTTAGGTGTTAGTGTAAGACAGGTTAGGTTTTATTTTACAGGTAAATTTGTATTTATTTTAGCTAGGTAGTTATTAAATAGTTTATACCTAGTTAAAATAAATACAAACTTGTCTGTAAAATAAAAATAAACCCTAAGCTAGATACAATGTAACTATTAGTTATATTGTAGCTAGCTTAGGGTTTATTTTACAGGTAAGTATATCGTTTTAAATAGGAATTATTTAGTTATTAATAGTAGGTTGTCTTTAGATTTCTTTTAATTATATTTAAGTTAGTGGGTGTTAGGGTTAGGGTTAGACTTAGGTTTAGGGGTTAATAACTTAAGTATAGTGGCGGCGACGTTTGGGGGTGGCAGATTAGGGGTTAATAAATGTAGATAGGTAGCGGTGATGTTAGGGGTGGCAGATTAGGGGTTAATAATATTTAACTAGTGTTTGCGAGGCGGGAGTGCGGCAGTTTAGGGGTTAATATGTTTATTCTAGTGGCGGCGATGTCCGGAGCGGCAGATTAAGGGTTAATAATTTAATTTTAGTGTTTGCGATGCGGGAGGGCCTCAGTTTAGGGGTTAATAGGAAGTTTATGGGTGTTAGTGTACTTTTTAGAACTTTAGTTATGAGTTTTATGCTACAGCTTTGTAGTGTAAAACTCATAACTACTGACTTTAGAATGCGTTACGAATCTTGCGGGATAGGCTGCACCGCTCACTTTTTGGCCTGAAAAAAATAGCTTGTAATACTGGTGCTAGGAAGTCCCATTGAAAATAGACTTTAGGCAAATTGCGTAAGTTAATTTGCGGTACGTCCAAGAAAGTGCGAGCGGACATGATTGCATTATAAAGTATTGGTACCATTGCATTATAAGGTATTGGTACCATTGCATTATAAAGTATTAGTACCATTGCATTATAAAGTATTGGTACCCTTGCATTATAAAGTATTGGTACCATTGCATTATAAAGTATTGGTACCCTTGCATTATAAAGTATTGGTACCATTGTATTATAAAGTATTAGTACCATTGCATTATAAAGTATTGGTACCATTGCATTATAAAGTATTGGTACCATTGCATTATAAATTATTAGTACCATTGCATTATAAAGTATTGGTACCATTGCATTATAAAGTATTGGTACCCCTGCATTATAAAGTATTGGTACCCCTGCATTATAAAGTATTGGTACCATTGCATTATAAAGTATTAGTACCATTGCATTATAAAGTATTGGTACCATTGCATTATAAAGTATTGGTACCATTGCATTATAAAGAATTGGTACCCCTGAATTATAAAGTATTGGTACCCTTGCATTATAAAGTATTGGTACCCTTGCATTATAAAGTATTGGTACCATTGCATTATAAAGTATTGGTACCATTGCATTATAAAGTATTGGAACCATTGCATTATAAAGTATTGGTACTTTTTCAATATAAATTATTGGTACCATTGCATTATAAAGTATTGGTACCCTTGCATTATAAAGTATTGGTACCATCGCATTATAAAGTATTGGTACCCTTGCATTATAAAGTATTGGTACCCTTGCATTATAAAGTATTGGTTCCCCTGCATTATAAAGTATTGATACCATTGCATTATAAAGTATTGGTCCCATTGCATTATAAAGTATTGGTACCCTTGCATTATAAAGTATTGGCACCATTGCATTATAAAGTATTGGTACCTTTACATTATAAAGTATTGTTACCATTGCATTATAAAGTATTGGAACCATTGCATTATAACGTATTGGTATCATTACAGTATAAAGTATTGGAACCCTTGCATTATAAAGTATTGGTACCCTTGCATTATAAATTATTGGTACCCCTGCATTATAAAGTATTGGAACCTTTGCATTATAAAGTATTGGAACCATTGCATTATAACGTATTGGTATCATTATAGTATAAAATATTGGAACCCTTGCATTATAAAATATTGGTATCATTGCATTATAAAGTATTGGTACCATTGCATTATAAAGTATTGGTACCATTGCATTATAAAGTATTGGAACCATTGCATTATAACGTATTGGTATCATTAAAGTATAAAGTATTGGAACCCTTGCATTATAAAGTATTGGAACAATTGCATTATAAAGTATTGGTACCCTTGCATTATAAAGTATTTGAACCATTGCATTATAAAGTATTGGAACCATAGCATTATAAAGTATTGGAATTATTGGATCATAAAGCATTGGTAGCCCTGCATTTAAAAGGTATTGCAACCATTGCATTATAAAGTATTGATACCATTGCATTATAAAGTATTGGAACCATTGCATTATAAAGCATTGGTACCATTGTATTATAAAGTATTGGTACCCTTGCATTATAAAGTATTGGTACCATTGTATTATAAAGTATTGGTACCCCTGCATTATACAGTATTGGTACCCTAGCATTATAAAGTATTGGTACCCCTGCATTATAAAGTATTAGTACCCATGCATTATAAAGTATTGGTACCATTGCATTATAAAGTATTGGTAACCTTGCATTATAAAGTAGTGGTACCCCTGCATTATAAAGTATTAGTACCATTGCATTATAAAGTATTAGTATCATTGCATTATAAAGTATTGGTACCCCTGCATTATAAAATATTGGAACCATTGCATTATAAAGTATTGGTACCCTTGCATTGTAAAGTATTGGTACCATTGCATTATAAAGTATTGGTACCCTTGCATTATAAAGTATTGGTACCATTGCATTATAAAGTATTGGAACCATTGCATTATAAAGTATTGGTACCATTGCATTATAAAGTATTGTTACCATTGCATTATAAAGTATTGGAACCATTGCATTATAAAGTATTGGTACCTTTGCATTATAAAGTATTGGTACCATTGCATTATAAAGTATTGGTACACTTGCATTATAAGGTATTGGTCCCATTGCATTATAAAGTATTAGTACCATTGCATTATAAAATATTGGTACCATTGCATTATAAAGTATTAGTACCATTGCATTATAAGGTATTGGTACCATTGCATTATAAAGTATTGGTACCATTGCATTATAAAGTATTGGTACCATTGCATTATAAAGTATTGGTACCATTGCATTATAAAGTATTGGTACCATTGCATTATAAAGTATTGGTACCATTGCATTATAAAGTATTGGTACCATTGCATTATAAGGTATTGGTACCATTGCATTATAAAGTATTAGTACCATTGCATTATAAAGTATTGGTACCCTTGCATTATAAAGTATTGGTACCATTGCATTATAAAGTATTGGTACCCTTGCATTATAAAGTATTGGTACCATTGTATTATAAAGTATTAGTACAATTGCATTATAAAGAATTGGTACCATTGCATTATAAAGTGTTGGTACCATTGCATTATAAAGTATTGGTACCCTTGCATTATAAAGTATTGGTACCATTGCATTATAAAGTATTAGTACCATTGCATTATAAAGTATTGGTACCCTTGCATTATAAAGTATTGGTACCATTGCATTATAAAGTATTGGAACCATTGCATTATAAAGTATTGGTACCATTGCATTATAAAGTATTGTTACCATTGCATTATAAAGTATTGGAACCATTGCATTATAAAGTATTGGTACCTTTGCATTATAAAGTATTGGTACCATTGCATTATAAAGTATTGGTACACTTGCATTATAAGGTATTGGTCCCATTGCATTATAAAGTATTAGTACCATTGCATTATAAAATATTGGTACCATTGCATTATAAAGTATTAGTACCATTGCATTATAAGGTATTGGTACCATTGCATTATAAAGTATTGGTACCATTGCATTATAAAGTATTGGTACCATTGCATTATAAAGTATTGGTACCATTGCATTATAAAGTATTGGTACCATTGCATTATAAAGTATTGGTACCATTGCATTATAAAGTATTGGTACCATTGCATTATAAGGTATTGGTACCATTGCATTATAAAGTATTAGTACCATTGCATTATAAAGTATTGGTACCCTTGCATTATAAAGTATTGGTACCATTGCATTATAAAGTATTGGTACCCTTGCATTATAAAGTATTGGTACCATTGTATTATAAAGTATTAGTACCATTGCATTATAAAGTATTGGTACCATTGCATTATAAAGTGTTGGTACCATTGCATTATAAAGTATTGGTACCCTTGCATTATAAAGTATTGGTACCATTGCATTATAAAGTATTAGTACCATTGCATTATAAAGTATTGGTACCATTGCATTATAAAGTATTGGTACCCTTGCATTATAAAGTATTGGTACCCTTGCATTATAAAGTATTGGTACCATTGCATTATAAAGTATTGGAACCATTGCATTATAAAGTATTGGTACTTTTTCAATATAAAGTATTGGTACCATTGTATTATAAAGTATTGGTACCATTGCATTATAAAGTATTGGTACCCTTGCATTATAAAGTATTGGTACCATCGCATTATAAAGTATTGGTACCCTTGCATTATAAAGTATTGGTACCCTTGCATTATAAGGTATTGGTACCCCTGCATTATAAAGTATTGGCACCATTGCATTATAAAGTATTGGAACCATTGCATTATAACGTATTGGTATCATTACAGTATAAAGTATTGGAACCCTTGCATTATAAAGTATTGGTACCCTTGCATTATAAAGTATTGGTGCCCCTGCATTATAAAGTATTGGAACCATTGCATTATAAAGTATTGGAACCATTGCATTATAACGTATTCGTATCATTACAGTATAAAGTCTTGGAACCCTTGCATTATAAAATATTGGTATCATTGCATTATAAAGTATTGGTACCATCGCATTATAAAGTATTGGTATTGCATTATAAAGTATTGGTACCATTGCATTATAAAGTATTGGTACCATTGCATTATAAAGTATTGGAACCATTGCATTATAACGTATTGGTATCATTACAGTATAAAGTATTGGAACCCTTGCATTATAAAGTATTGGAACCCTTGCATTATAAAGTATTGGTACCCTTGCATTGTAAAGTATTGGAACCATTGCATTATAAAGTATTGGAACTATTGCATTATAAAGTATTTGAACCATTGCATTATAAAGTATTGGAACCATAGCATTATAAAGTATTGGAATTATTGGATTATAAAATATTGGTAGCCCTGCATTTAAAAAGAATTGAAACCATTGCATTATAAAGTATTGGTACCATTGCATTATAAAGTATTGGTACCATTGCATTACAAAGTATTGGAATCATTGCATTATAAAGTATTGGTACCATTGTATTATAAAGTATTGGTACCCTTGTATTATAAAGTATTGGTACCCTTGCATTATAAAGTATTGGTACCATTGTATTATAAAGTATTGGTACCCCTGCATTATACAGTATTGGTACCCCAGCATTATAAAGTATTGGTACCCCTGCATTATAAAGTATTAGTACCCATGCATTATAAAGTATTGGTACCATTGCATTATAAAGTATTGGTAACCTTGCATTATAAAGTAGTGGTACCCCTGCATTATAAAGTATTAGTACCATTGCATTATAAAGTATTAGTATCATTGCATTATAAAGTATTGGTACCCCTGCATTATAAAATATTGGAACCATTGCATTATAAAGTATTGGTACCCTTGCATTGTAAAGTATTGGTACCATTGCATTATAAAGTATTGGTACCCTTGCATTATAAAGTATTGGTACCATTGCATTATAAAGTATTGGAACCATTGCATTATAAAGTATTGGTACCTTTGCATTATAAAGTATTGTTACCATTGCATTATAAAGTATTGGAACCATTGCATTATAAAGTATTGGTACCTTTGCATTATAAAGTATTGTTACCATTGCATTATAAAGTATTGGAACCATTGCATTATAAAGTATTGGAACCATTGCATTATAAAATATTGGTACCCTTGCATTATAAAGTATTGGTACCATTGCATTATAAAGTATTGGAACCATTGCATTATAAAGTATTGGTGCCTTTGCATTATAAAGTATTGTTACCATTGCATTATAAAGTATTGGAACCATTGCATTATAAAGTATTGGTACCTTTGCATTATAAAGTATTGTTACCATTGCATTATAAAGTATTGGAACCATTGCATTATAAAGTATTGGTACCTTTGCATTATAAAGTATTGGTACCATTGCATTATAAAGTATTGGAACCATTGCATTATAAAGTATTGGTACCTTTGCATTATAAAGTATTGTTACCATTGCATTATAAAGTATTGGTACCTTTGCATTATAACATATTGGTACCATTACAGTATAAAGTATTGGAACCATTGCATTATAAAGTATTGGTACCCTTGCATTATAAAGTAGTGGTACCCCTGCATTATAAAGTATTAGTACCATTGCATTCTAAAGTATTAGTACCATTGCATTATAAAGTATTGGTACCCCTGCATTATAAAATATTGGAACCATTGCATTATAAAGTATTGGTACCCTTGCATTATAAAGTATTGGTACCCTTGCATTATAAAGTATTAGTACCATTGCATTATAAAGTATTGGTACCCTTGCATTATAAAGTATTGGTACCATTGCATTATAAAGTATGGGAACCATTGCATTATAAAGTATTGGTACCTTTGCATTATAAAGTATTGTTACCATTGCATTATAAAGTATTGGAACCATTGCATTATAATGTATTGGTATCATTACAGTATAAAGTATTGGAACCCTTGCATTATAAAGTATTGGTATCATTGCATTATAAAGTATTGGTACCATTGCTTTATAAAGTATTGGTACCATTGCATTATAAAGTATTGGAACCATTGCATTATAACGTATTGGTATCATTACAGTATAAAGTATTGGAACCCTTGCATTACAAAGTATTGGTATCATTGCATTATAAAGTATTGGTACCATTGCATTATAAAGTATTGGAACCATTGCATTATAACGTATTGGTATCATTACAGTATAAAGTATTGGAACCCTTGCATTATAAAGTTTTGGGACCCTTGCATTATAAAGTATTGGAACCCTTGCATTATAAAGTATTGGTACCATTGTATTATAAAGTATTGGAACCATTGCATTATAAAGTATTGGTACCATTGCATTATAAAGTATTGGTACCCTTGCATTATAAAGTATTGGAACCTTTGCATTATAAAGTATTGGTACCCTTGCATTATAAAGTATTGGTACCCTTGCATTATAAAGTTTTGGAACTATTGCATTATAATGTATTGGTACCATTGTATTATAAAGTATTAGAACTATTGCATTATAAAGTATTTGAACCCTTGCATTGTAAAGTATTTGAACCCTTGCATTATAAAGTATTGGTACCCCTGCATTATAAAGTATTGGAACCATTGCATTATAAAGTATTGGTACCATTGCATTATTAAGTATTGGAACCATTGCATTATAAATTATTTTTCCCTTGCATTATAAAGCATTGGTACCATTGCATTATAAAGTATTGGTACCCTTGCATTATAAAGTATTGGTACCATTGCATTATAAAGTATTGGTACCCTTGCATTATAAACTATTGGTACCATTGCATTATAAAGTATTGGTACCCTTGCATTATAAAGTATTAGTACCATTGCATTGTAAAGTATTGGTACCCCTGCATTATAAAGTATTGGTACCATTGCATTATAAAGTATTGGAACCATTGCATTATAAAATATTGGTACCCTTGCATTATAAAGTATTGGTACCATTGCATTATAAAGTATTGGAACCCATTGCATTATAACGTATTGGTATCATTACAGTATAAAGTATTGGAACCCTTGCATTATAAAGTATTGGTATCATTGCATTATAAAGTATTGGTACCATTGCATTATAAAGTATTGGAACCATTGCATTATAACATATTGGTATCATTACAGTATAAAGTATTGGAACCCTTGCATTATAAAGTATTGGGACCCTTGCATTATAAAGTATTGGAACCCTTGCATTATAAAGTATTGGTACCCTTGCATTATAAAGTATTGAAACCTTTGCATTATAAAATATTGGTACCCTTGCATTATAAAGTATTGGAATTATTGCATTATAAAGTTTTGGAACTACTGCATTATAAAGTATTGGTACCATTGTATTATAAAGTATTGGAACCATTGCATTATAAAGTATTGGTACCATTGCATTATAAAGTATTGGTACCATTGCATTGTAAAGTATTGGTACCCCTGCATTATAGAGTATTGATACCCTTGCATTATAAAGTATTGGAACCTTTGCATTATAAAGTATTGGTACCCTTGCATTATAAAGTATTGGTACCCTTGCATTATAAAGTTTTGGAACTATTGCATTATAAAGTATCGGTACCATTGTATTATAAAGTATTAGAACTATTGCATTATAAAGTATTTGAACCCTTGCATTATAAAGTATTTGAACCCTTGCATTATAAAGTATTGGTACCCCTGCATTATAAAGTATTGGAACCATTGCATTATAAAGTATTGGAACCCTTGCATTATAAAGTATTGGTACCCTTGCATTATAAAGTATTGAAACCTTTGCATTATAAAATATTGGTACCCTTGCATTATAAAGTATTGGAATCATTGCATTATAAAGTTTTGGAATTGTTGCATTATAAAGTATTGGTACCATTGTATTATAAAGTATTGGAACCATTGCATTATAAAGTATTGGTACCATTGCATTATAAAGTATTGGTACCCTTGCATTATAAAGTATTGGAACCTTTGCATTATAAAGTATTGGTACCCTTGCATTATAAAGTATTGGTACCCTTGCATTATAAAGTTTTGGAACTATTGCATTATAATGTATTGGTACCATTGTATTATAAAGTATTAGAACTATTGCATTATAAAGTATTTGAACCCTTGCATTGTAAAGTATTTGAACCCTTGCATTATAAAGTATTGGTACCCCTGCATTATAAAGTATTGGAACCATTGCATTATAAAGTATTGGTACCATTGCATTATTAAGTATTGGAACCATTGCATTATAAAGTATTTTTCCCTTGCATTATAAAGCATTGGTACCATTGCATTATAAAGTATTGGTACCCTTGCATTATAAAGTATTGGTACCATTGCATTATAAAGTATTGGTACCCTTGCATTATAAACTATTGGTACCATTGCATTATAAAGTATTGGTACCCTTGCATTATAAAGTATTAGTACCATTGCATTGTAAAGTAGTGGTACCCCTGCATTATAAAGTATTGGTACCATTGCATTATAAAGTATTGGAACCATTGCATTATAAAATATTGGTACCCTTGCATTATAAAGTATTGGTACCATTGCATTATAAAGTATTGGAACCCATTGCATTATAACGTATTGGTATCATTACAGTATAAAGTATTGGAACCCTTGCATTATATAGTATTGGTATCATTGCATTATAAAGTATTGGTACCATTGCATTATAAAGTATTGGAACCATTGCATTATAACGTATTGGTATCATTACAGTATAAAGTATTGGAACCCTTGCATTATAAAGTATTGGGACCCTTGCATTATAAAGTATTGGAACCCTTGCATTATAAAGTATTGGTACCCTTGCATTATAAAGTATTGAAACCTTTGCATTATAAAATATTGGTACCCTTGCATTATAAAGTATTGGAATTATTGCATTATAAAGTTTTGGAACTATTGCATTATAAAGTATTGGTACCATTGTATTATAAAGTATTGGAACCATTGCATTATAAAGTATTGGTACCATTGCATTATAAAGTATTGGTACCATTGCATTGTAAAGTATTGGTACCCCTGCATTATAGAGTATTGATACCCTTGCATTATAAAGTATTGGAACCATTGCATTATAAAGTATTGGTACCCTTGCATTATAAACTATTTGAACCCTTGCATTATAAAGTATTGGTACCCCTGCATTATAAAGTATTGGAACCATTGCATTATAAAGTATTGGTACCATTGCATTATTAAGTATTGGAACCATTGCATTATAAAGTATTTTTTCCCTTGCATTATAAAGCATTGGTACCATTGCATTATAAAGTATTGGTACCCTTGCATTATAAAGTATTGGTACCATTGCATTATAAAGTATTGGTACCCTTGCATTATAAACTATTGGTACCATTGCATTATAAAGTATTGGTACCCCTGCATTATAAAGTATTGGTACCATTGCATTATAAAGTATTGGAACCATTGCATTATAAAGTATTGGTACCCTTGCATTATAAAGCATTGGTACCATTGCATTATAAAGTATTGGTACCCTTGCATTATAAAGTATTGGTACCATTGCATTATAAAGTATTAGTACCATTGCATTGTAAAGTATTGGTACCCCTGCATTATAAAGTATTGGTACCATTGCATTATAAAGTATTGGAACCATTGCATTATAAAGTATTGGTACCCTTGCATTATAAAGTATTTTTTCCCTTGCATTATAAAATATTGGTACCATTGCATTATAAAGTATTGGTACCATTGCATTTTAAAGTATTGGTACCCTTGCATTATAAAGTATTGGTACCATTGCATTATAAAGTATTGGTACCCTTGCATTATAAAGTATTGGTACCATTGCATTATAAAGTATTGGTACCCTTGCATTATAAAGTATTAGTACCATTGCATTGTAAAGTATTGGTACCCCTGCATTATAAAGTATTGGTACCATTGCATTATAAAGTATTGGTACCATTGCATTATAAAGTATTGGTACCCTTGCATTATAAAGTATTTTTTCCCTTGCATTATAAAATATTGGTACCATTGCATTATAAAGTATTGGTACCATTGCATTTTAAAGTATTGGTACCCTTGCATTATAAAGTATTGGTACCATTGCATTGTAAAGTATTGGTACCCCTGCATTATAGAGTATTGGTACCATTGCATTATAAATTATTGGTACCATTGAATTATAAAGTATTGGTACCCTTGCGTTATAAAGTATTGGTACCCCTGCATTATAAAGTATTGGTACCCTTGCATTATAAAGTATTGGTACCATTGTATTATAAAGTATTGGTACCATTGCATTATAAAGTATTGGTACCCCTGCATTATAAAGTATTGGTACCCCTGCATTATACAGTATTGGTACCCTTGCATTATAAAATATTGGTACCCCTATATTATGCATTATAATGTATTGGTATCATTACAGTATAAAGTATTGGAACCCTTGCATTATAAAGTATTGGTATCATTGCATTATAAAGTATTGGTACCATTGCATTATAAGTATTGGTACCATTGCATTATAAAGTATTGGTACCATTGCATTATAACGTATTGGTATCATTACAGTATAAAGTATTGGAACCCTTGCATTACAAAGTATTGGTATCATTGCATTATAAAGTATTGGTACCATTGCATTATAAAGTATTGGAACCATTGCATTATAACGTATTGGTATCATTACAGTATAAAGTATTGGAACCCTTGCATTATAAAGTATTGGGACCCTTGCATTATAAAGTATTGGAACCCTTGCATTATAAAGTATTGGTACCCTTGCATTATAAAGTATTGAAACCTTTGTATTATAAAATATTGGTACCCTTGCATTATAAAGTATTGGAATCATTGCATTATAAAGTTTTGGAACTGTTGCATTATAAAGTATTGGTACCATTGTATTATAAAGTATTGGAACCATTGCATTATAAAGTATTGGTACCATTGCATTATAAAGTATTGGTACCCTTGCTTTATAAAGTATTGGAACCTTTGCATTATAAAGTATTGGTACCCTTGCATTATAAAGTATTGGTACGCTTGCATTATAAAGTTTTGGAACTATTGCATTATAAAGTATTGGTACCATTGTATTATAAAGTATTAGAACTATTGCATTATAAAGTATTTGAACCCTTGCATTGTAAAGTATTTGAACCCTTGCATTATAAAGTATTGGTACCCCTGCATTATAAAGTATTGGAACCATTGCATTATAAAGTATTGGTACCATTGCATTATTAAGTATTGGAACCATTGCATTATAAAGTATTTTTTCCCTTGCATTATAAAGCATTGGTACCATTGCATTATAAAGTATTGGTACCCTTGCATTATAAAGTATTGGTACCATTGCATTATAAAGTATTGGTACCCTTGCATTATAAACTATTGGTACCATTGCATTATAAAGTATTGGTACCCTTGCATTATAAAGTATTAGTACCATTGCATTGTAAAGTATTGGTACCCCCTGCATTATAAAGTATTGGTACCATTGCATTATAAAGTATTGGAACCATTGCATTATAAAATATTGGTACCCTTGCATTATAAAATATTGGTACCATTGCATTATAAAGTATTGGAACCATTGCATTATAACGTATTGGTATCATTACAGTATAAAGTATTGGAACACTTGCATTATAACGTATTGGTATCATTGCATTATAAAGTATTGGTACCATTGCATTATAAAGTATTGGAACCATTGCATTATAACGTATTGGTATCATTACAGTATAAAGTATTGGAACCCTTGCATTATAAAGTATTGGGACCCTTGCATTATAAAGTATTGGAACCCTTGCATTATAAAGTATTGGTACCCTTGCATTATAAAGTATTGAAACCTTTGCATTATAAAATATTGGTACCCTTGCATTATAAAGTATTGGAATCATTGCATTATAAAGTTTTGGAACTATTGCATTATAAAGTATTGGTACCATTGTATTATAAAGTATTGGAACCATTGCATTATAAAGTATTGGTACCATTGCATTATAAAGTATTGATACCCTTGCATTATAAAGTATTGGAACCTTTGCATTATAAAGTATTGGTACCCTTGCATTATAAAGTATTGGTACCCTTGCATTATAAAGTTTTGGAACTATTGCATTATAAAGTATCGGTACCATTGTATTATAAAGTATTAGAACTATTGCATTATAAAGTATTTGAACCCTTGCATTATAAAGTATTTGAACCCTTGCATTATAAAGTATTGGTACCCCTGCATTATAAAGTATTGGAACCATTGCATTATAAAGTATTGGTACCATTGCATTATTAAGTATTGGAACCATTGCATTATAAAGTATTTTTTCCCTTGCATTATAAAGCATTGATACCATTGCATTATAAAGTATTGGTACCCTTGCATTATAAAGTATTGGTACCATTGCATTATAAAGTATTGGTACCCTTGCATTATAAACTATTGGTACCATTGCATTATAAAGTATTGGTACCCTTGCATTATAAATTATTGGAACCATTGCATTATAAAGTATTGGTACCATTGCATTATAAAGTATTGATACCCTTGCATTATAAAGTATTGGAACCTTTGCATTATAAAGTATTGGTACCCTTGCATTATAAAGTATTGGTACCCTTGCATTATAAAGTTTTGGAACTATTGCATTATAAAGTATCGGTACCATTGTATTATAAAGTATTAGAACTATTGCATTATAAAGTATTTGAACCCTTGCATTATAAAGTATTAGTACCATTGCATTGTAAAGTATTGGTACCCCTGCATTATAAAGTATTGGTACCATTGCATTATAAAGTATTGGAACCATTGCATTATAAAGTATTGGTACCCTTGCATTATAAAGTATTTTTTCCCTTGTATTATAAAATATTGGTACCATTGCATTATAAAGTATTGGTACCATTGCATTATAAAGTATTGGTACCCTTGCATTATAAAGTTTTGGTACCATTGCATTGTAAAGTATTGGTACCCCTGCATTATAGAGTATTGGTACCATTGCATTATAAATTATTGGTACCATTGCATTATAAAGTATTGGTACCCTTGCGTTATAAAGTATTGGTACCCCTGCATTATAAAGTATTAGTACCCTTGCATTATAAAGTATTGGTACCATTGCATTATAAAGTATTGGTACCCCTGCATTATAATGTATTGGAACCAATTGCTTTATAAAGTATTGGTACCCTTGCATTATAAAGTATTGGTACCATTGTATTATAAAGTATTGGTACCCCTGCATTACAATGTATTGGAATCATTGCATTATAAAGTTTTGGAACTGTTGCATTATAAAGTATTGGTACCATTGTATTATAAAGTATTGGAACCATTGCATTATAAAGTATTGGTACCATTGCATTATAAAGTATTGGTACCCTTGCATTATAAAGTATTGGAACCTTTGCATTATAAAGTATTGGTACCCTTGCATTATAAAGTATTGGTACGCTTGCATTATAAAGTTTTGGAACTATTGCATTATAAAGTATTGGTACCATTGTATTATAAAGTATTAGAACTATTGCATTATAAAGTATTTGAACCCTTGCATTGTAAAGTATTTGAACCCTTGCATTATAAAGTATTGGTACCCCTGCATTATAAAGTATTGGAACCATTGCATTATAAAGTATTGGTACCATTGCATTATTAAGTATTGGAACCATTGCATTATAAAGTATTTTTTCCCTTGCATTATAAAGCATTGGTACCATTGCATTATAAAGTATTGGTACCCTTGCATTATAAAGTATTGGTACCATTGCATTATAAAGTATTGGTACCCTTGCATTATAAACTATTGGTACCATTGCATTATAAAGTATTGGTACCCTTGCATTATAAAGTATTAGTACCATTGCATTGTAAAGTATTGGTACCCCTGCATTATAAAGTATTGGTACCATTGCATTATAAAGTATTGGAACCATTGCATTATAAAATATTGGTACCCTTGCATTATAAAATATTGGTACCATTGCATTATAAAGTATTGGAACCATTGCATTATAACGTATTGGTATCATTACAGTATAAAGTATTGGAACACTTGCATTATAACGTATTGGTATCATTGCATTATAAAGTATTGGTACCATTGCATTATAAAGTATTGGAACCATTGCATTATAACGTATTGGTATCATTACAGTATAAAGTATTGGAACCCTTGCATTATAAAGTATTGGGACCCTTGCATTATAAAGTATTGGAACCCTTGCATTATAAAGTATTGGTACCCTTGCATTATAAAGTATTGAAACCTTTGCATTATAAAATATTGGTACCCTTGCATTATAAAGTATTGGAATCATTGCATTATAAAGTTTTGGAACTATTGCATTATAAAGTATTGGTACCATTGTATTATAAAGTATTGGAACCATTGCATTATAAAGTATTGGTACCATTGCATTATAAAGTATTGATACCCTTGCATTATAAAGTATTGGAACCTTTGCATTATAAAGTATTGGTACCCTTGCATTATAAAGTATTGGTACCCTTGCATTATAAAGTTTTGGAACTATTGCATTATAAAGTATCGGTACCATTGTATTATAAAGTATTAGAACTATTGCATTATAAAGTATTTGAACCCTTGCATTATAAAGTATTTGAACCCTTGCATTATAAAGTATTGGTACCCCTGCATTATAAAGTATTGGAACCATTGCATTATAAAGTATTGGTACCATTGCATTATTAAGTATTGGAACCATTGCATTATAAAGTATTTTTTCCCTTGCATTATAAAGCATTGATACCATTGCATTATAAAGTATTGGTACCCTTGCATTATAAAGTATTGGTACCATTGCATTATAAAGTATTGGTACCCTTGCATTATAAACTATTGGTACCATTGCATTATAAAGTATTGGTACCCTTGCATTATAAATTATTGGAACCATTGCATTATAAAGTATTGGTACCATTGCATTATAAAGTATTGATACCCTTGCATTATAAAGTATTGGAACCTTTGCATTATAAAGTATTGGTACCCTTGCATTATAAAGTATTGGTACCCTTGCATTATAAAGTTTTGGAACTATTGCATTATAAAGTATCGGTACCATTGTATTATAAAGTATTAGAACTATTGCATTATAAAGTATTTGAACCCTTGCATTATAAAGTATTAGTACCATTGCATTGTAAAGTATTGGTACCCCTGCATTATAAAGTATTGGTACCATTGCATTATAAAGTATTGGAACCATTGCATTATAAAGTATTGGTACCCTTGCATTATAAAGTATTTTTTCCCTTGTATTATAAAATATTGGTACCATTGCATTATAAAGTATTGGTACCATTGCATTATAAAGTATTGGTACCCTTGCATTATAAAGTTTTGGTACCATTGCATTGTAAAGTATTGGTACCCCTGCATTATAGAGTATTGGTACCATTGCATTATAAATTATTGGTACCATTGCATTATAAAGTATTGGTACCCTTGCGTTATAAAGTATTGGTACCCCTGCATTATAAAGTATTAGTACCCTTGCATTATAAAGTATTGGTACCATTGCATTATAAAGTATTGGTACCCCTGCATTATAATGTATTGGAACCAATTGCTTTATAAAGTATTGGTACCCTTGCATTATAAAGTATTGGTACCATTGTATTATAAAGTATTGGTACCCTTGCATTATAAAGTATTGGTACCCCTGCATTATAAAGTATTGGTACCCCTGCATTATACAGTATTGGTACCCTTGCATTATAAAATATTGGTATCTTTGCATTATAAAATATTGGTACCCCTGCATTATAAAGTATTGGTACCCTTGCATTATAAAGTTTTGGTACCATTGCAATATAAAGTATTAGTACCCTTGCATTATAAATTATTGGTACCATTGCAATATAAAGTATTGGTACCCTTGCATTATAAAGTATTGGTACCCTTGCATTATACAGTATTGGAACCTTTGCATTCTAAAGTATTGGTACCATTGCAATATAAAGTATTGGTACCCTTGCATTATAAAGTATTGGTACCCTTGCATTATACAGTATTGGAACCTTTGCATTCTAAAGTATTGGTACCATTGCAATATAAAGTATTGGTACCCTTGCATTATAAAGTATTGGTACCCTTGCATTATACAGTATTGGTACCCTTGCATTATTAAGTTTTAGAAAACTTGCATTCTTAAGTATTGGTACCCTTGCATTATAAAATATTGGTACCATTGCATTATAAAATATTGGTACCCCTGCATTATAAAGTATTGGTACCCTTGCATTATAAAGTATTGGTACGCTTGCATGTTTGCGAGACGGGAGTGCGGCGGTTTAGGGGTTAATATGTTTATTATAGTGGCAGTGACGTTGGGGGCGGCAGATTAGGCGTTAATAAGTGTAGGTAGGTTGCGGCGACATTGGGGGAGGCAGATTAGGGGTTAATAAATATAATGTAGGTGGCGGCGATGTTGGGGGCAGCAGATTAGGGGTTCATAAGTATAATGTAGATAGCGACGGTGTCCGGAGCGGCAGATTAGGGT
Organism: Bombina bombina; assembly: GCF_027579735.1. Taxonomy (NCBI): domain Eukaryota; kingdom Metazoa; phylum Chordata; class Amphibia; order Anura; family Bombinatoridae; genus Bombina; species Bombina bombina. Next base: position 1,574,725,687 of record NC_069499.1, read on the forward strand.
TTAATACGAATAATGTAGGTGTCGGCGATGTCGGGGGCGGCAGATTAGGGGTTCATAAGTATAATGTAGATGGCGACGGTGTCCGGAGCGGCAGATTAGGGTTTAATAAGTATAATGAAAGATATTTTTGGAGTGCTGTGGACTACCTTTTTGTACTGTATGCCTTTGGGTACTTGGTAGTGTCCTTTGTTAGTGAAAAAAAGCTATTTTTCACTAATAAATTGCTGAAAGATATTTTTGGAGTGCTGTGGACTATATTCTTTTACTTGTAATCTAACCCTCATTTGGGAAAATGCAGCCATCAAACCTGATCAGATCAGTTATGACTCCATTTCTTTCTGCCCATGGAACACCTGTAACTTTGTCTCGCCCCACCCTGTCCTCACAAAAGAAACTTTGGGCAACCAAACCCAGGAGTGCCCCCCCCCATAATAACGTTTCTGGAACTACCACTGATTTCATGATTCAAAGAGAACATGTAATGTTTTATCCAACACAGAAAATGAAGAAAAGCGTGGCAGGGCAAGAGGCTTAAAAGTTAAAACATAGCGTTTATTACCAAAAAACATAAGATCAAGTATACATCAGTATAAAAACATATAATGAGCCAGAGTAGCAGCGGTCTTACGCGTTTCAGCTACTGCCTTACTGATAGACTGTGCTGCTACTCGCTACATAGCTTACTTAAATCTTACTAACTAACACTGACATAACCTTTAGCATACAAGTTTAACCCTGTCATTGCGTGAAAAGAAAGAATCCAGTAAATATATAATTTACATAGCTATTAGCTAATTACGGATTAACACAAATAGAAGTGTCTCTCTACGCGCTACCAAACTATTGTACTCTTATGTGAGACAAGTGAATTATATTGTATTGCATGCAAGACATGAACTTATATTTCTATACGTCATTTTGTATCTGTATCAAGGGCATTCTAGATAGATGTTCTCAGTTAGAAACTATATGTTAGCAGTCTGTATAGCCAAACCCCGGTATCATGTGTATGCCCGTGAAATACTATGTCAATCAAAATATTGGTGTGTAAAATGTCTTAGTATGACGCTAACATACAGTAATCCTTTGTAGGTTCAAAGCTTTAAAGGCACATAAAACTTGAAAATATAGACTTTAAATTAGGAAAACAGAAGTATCTTTGATATACAGAGAGAAAGTGTCAGGGTTTTTTCCCTCTTTTGTTTGTCATGTGCTGCTGGCAGCCATTTTACTCACCTGTCTTGCTGACTATGGTGCATTGTGCGGGATGCTGCTCATTTCCTGCACTTCCTTTTATGGCCAGACTGGTGTGCATCATCTGTGTGAGACAGGATGCAGTCTCAGAATTGTGATGTCATCACTTATTATTTAAAGGGCCTCTGTTCAGTATGCTTTGCCTTTGCGTTGTCTCAGACCTGTTTGTGAGAGTTCCTGTGTATTACCTGGCTGTCTGACATCCTTCCTGGTACCTGATCCCTGGCTTGTTCCTGACTCTGCTGTTTTCCTTGTTCCTGATTCCGGCTCGTCTGACTATTCGCTTTAGCTTCTGACTCAGCTCATCTGACTACCAGCTCTGGTTTTGACTCCTGGCTTGTTATTTGACTTGTGGAATTTTTATTATTTTTTGCTATTAATAAAAGTGTAATTATTTTTGCACTTCTCGTCTCAGTCTGATTCCTGGCACCCTGACATTACACAAAGGCCATGAATCCTGATGGTGCTAATAATCCCCCTTTACCTGCCATCATTTCCAGGATGGATGAACAGGATCACCGCTTGGATCAATTTGCACTAGCCCTGCAAGCCCTGCTGACTCGCACTGCACATTTGGACCAAAGGGTCCCACAAGTTATGGCTGCTCCTGTTTCCACTGCTGCACCTAGTCCTACCAGGAGCTTGTCCGGTTCTGCATCTCTACCTCAGCGATATGGAGGTGATCCTATTCAGTGCAGAGGGTTTTTGAACCAGGTGGGCATTTACTTTGAGATGTTACCTCAGGCGTTTGCCTCTGACAGAGCTAAGGTGGGATTTCTCATCTTGTTACTCTCTGACACAGCTCTTGCCTGGGCTAATCCCTTGTGGGAGACTAATAAACCTGTGATTACCCTGAATTTGTGGCCTCCTTTCGAAGGGTATTTGATGTTCCAGCTCGCTCCTCCTCTGCTCCTCCTCCTCTTCTTTCATGGGCTCTCTGATGCGATTAAAGACGAAGTTGCTGCCAGAGATTTACCAGAGGATCTCGAGGCATTGGTGTCTTTTTTTTTTATCCTAATTGACATCAGACTCAGAGAGAGGCCCTCTGTCAAGGAGCACTTGCGGAAGACTCCTGTTCCGTTGTCTCCTACGTGTTTGTTTCCACCCATGCCTCCCTCTCCTCCCATTTCTCCTGGTACCGATGTTGGGGGGGGGGTATTGTATTTCTTTTTTTTACAGGTAAAAGAGCTGATTACTTTAGGGCAATGCCCCGCAAAAAGCCCTTTTAAGGGCTGGTAAAAGAGCTGATTACTTTGGGGCAATGCCCCGCAAAAGGCCCTTTTAAGGGCTATTTGTAATTTAGTGTAGGGTAGGGAATTTTATTATTTGGGGGGGCTTTTTATTTTATTAGGGGGATTAGAGTAGGTGTAATTAGTTTAAAATATTGTAATTTCTTTTTTATTTTCTGTAATTTAGTTGTTTTTCCCCCCGTAATTTAGTTTATTTAATTTAATTGTATTTAATTGTAGGTAATTTAGGTAATTAATTTAATTATAGAGTAGTGTTAGGTGTAATTGTAACTTAGGTTAGGGTTTATTTTACAGGTACTTTTGTATTTATTTTAGCTAGGTAGTTATTAAATAGTTAATAACTATTTAATAACTATTGTGCCGAGTTAAAATAATTACAAAGTTGCCTGTAAAATAAAAATAAATCCTAAAATAGCTACAATGTAACTATTAGTTATATTGTAGCTATATTAGGGTTTATTTTATAATAGGTATTTAGTTTTAAATAGGAATAATTTATTTAATTATAGTAATTTTATTTAGATTTATTAAAAATAGATTTAAGTTAGGGGGGTGTTAGGGTTAGACTTAGGTTTAGAGGTTAATACATTTAATATAGTAGCAGCGACGTTGGGGGCGGCAGATTAGGGGTTAATAATTGTAGGTAGGTGGCGGCGACATTGGGGGCGGCAGATTAGGGGTTAATAAATATAATGTAGGTGTAGGCGATGTTAGGGGCAGCAGATTATGGGTTCATAGGTATAATGTAGGTGGCGGCGGTGTCCGGAGCGGCAGATTAGGGGTTAATAATATAATGCAGGTGTCGAGGATGTCGGGGGCGTCAGATTAGGGGTTAATAAGTGTAAGGTTAGGGGTGTTTAGACTCGGGGTTCATGTTAGGGTGTTAGGTGTAGACTTAGAAAGTATTTTCCCATAGGAAACAATGGGGCTGCGTTAGGAGCTGAACGCTGATTTTTTGCAGGTGTTAGGTTTTTTTTCAGCCATCTCAGCCCCATTGTTTCCTATGGGGAAATCGTGCATGAGTACGTTTTGCCAGCTTACCGCTACCGTAAGCAACTTTGGTATTACAGTGAGAAGTGGCGCTAAATTTGCTCAACGCTCACTTTTCTGAGGCTAACGCAGCCATTCAGAAAACTTGTAATACCAGCGTTGTTTAAAGTGAGCGCTGGAAAAAAAAGGCTCGTTAGCAACGCAAGTTTTTACCGACAAAACTTGTAATCTAACCGTTAATGTTTGTTATTTTGTGTAACGTAGTTGTTAGTTTTTTGTAACTTTGTAATTTTTAATAGTAGATTTAAATTATTTGAGTAGGGTTAGGTTTTTAAATATATAATATATTTAATTTAATTTGTAGTTTAATGTAATTTTAGTCTAATAGAGTAGATTAATTATTAGTTTAATATGGTTTATTGTAATCTTAGTATAACAGTTATGGTAGGTTAATTATTAGTTTAACATAGTTTAATTTAAATCTAAAGGTAAGTTTAAATTTATTATAAGATAGGGATGAGTTAATATTTAATTTAAAGTTAAGGGGTTATTAGGTTTAGGGGTTAATAGGTTAATTTAGTTTATGGCGATGTGGGGGACTGGCAGTTTAGGGGTTAATAGGATTAGTAAGTGGTACTGATGTGGGATGCCAGGGGTTTAGGGGTTAATAACTTTTTTTAGTTGCGGTGGGCTCCGGGAGCTGCGGGATAGGGGTTAATACTTTTATGTAGGTGGCGGGAGTGTCGGGCGGCAGATTAGGGGTGTTTAGACTCAGGGCTTATGTTAGGGTGTTAGGTGTAAACATAACTTTTATTCTCCCATAGGAATCAATGGGATATTGGGCAGCAGCGAACATGAGCTCTCGCTGCCTTCAGACTCCCATTGATTCCTATGGCATCCGCCGCCTCCAGGGCAGTCAGATAGTGCCGAATTTGCATTCGGAACATCTGCAATGACGTAAGCATCGATCTGTTTCGGACTGAGACCGGCGGATCGTATGTTACATCACAGATTTCAACTTTTGCCGGTCTGTAGGCTTTGATAAATTAGGCGAATCAAGCTCGCCACAATTACGCTGCAGAATTCCAGCATATTTGCGGTTGACGGCTTGATAAATAGGCCTCTTTTTGTGTAATCATAGATTGAAAAGTCTCCCCTGGCAGAGTACACAAGCAGGCCTTACACCTACCCGCACCACATCTGTAATGTCCCTTACACCAACTATTCACTCAAGATGGGGAGGCACTCCTTTATGATCTTAGAAATGTCTTCAAATTGATTGCTGTTATTTGTCACAAAAATGAGATTGTTCTTTAAATCTACTTTGCTCTTGGTTTTGTTTTATATATATATATATATATATATATATATATATATATATATATATATATATATATATATATATATATATATATATATATATATATAGCATAGTATTTCTATCCATCTTTTCCACCATATGAAAGGCTCTCATTATTTTCTGCTGTGAAAAGCCCCTGTTTAGAAACCCATCTTTGAGACCTTCTGCCAGTTGCTTATAATCCTCCATAGAGGAGCTTTTCCTTTTCAGGCGAATAAATTTGCCTTTTTGGAGGCGCTTGTTTGGAGGAGGAGGAGGAGGAGGAGTTAGTTCTATACACGCCGGTGTTGTCTAAGAGAGAAGTGGAGCTGAACACCTGAACAGCTGCTTACTTAGCTGCAGGTGATCTGGATGGGGACAGAACACAGGATCCTGAACAATAGGAGTAAAGGTACTGTTTATTTCTTGCTAGTGTTAAGACACTGAAGCTCTAGTCACGGCTGAAATAGGATTACCGGTCGCAGCTCGAATAGTCTCTCTCTAAGTAACTGCTTGAGGGCTGGTAAGGGTTCCTTTTTGTATCACAATGTAATGTTTTACCTTTAGAATGCCCTTGATACAGATACAAAATGATGTATAGAAGTATAAGTTCCTATCTTGCATGCAATACAATATAATTCACTTGTCTCGCATTATAAATTCACTTAAAGTTTTTTGTTTGTAAAAACCCTGTGACATAAGAGTACAATAGTTTGGTAGCGTGCAGAGAGACACTTCTATTTGTGTTAGTCCGTAATTAGCTAATAGCTATGTAAATTATATATTTACTGCACCATCAAGAAACTGAAAAACGACAGCATCTCAATAACGTATGTATTTTGTGTTCCAGTGGTTCCATATCAGGCTCTTGCCTCAATCCAGCACGAGCCTTGGGCCCCGCTGTAGTCGCTGGCTACTGGGATTACCACTGGGTTTACTGGGTGGGCCCTATATCTGCAGCTATCATGGTGTCGCTTGTATTCAGGTAAGCAGATAACATTAAAAGGACAGTAAATGTCATTATTTTAACATCATTTTGCAGTATCTACACAATTAATAAACACGAGAGCCTCACCTTTTAATTAATTCATAAAAGAGTCAGTAAGTTTTTTTTTTAAATAAAACAATTGCTCAGTGCACAATTAAAAATTACATTATAGAATTCACGGTCACAAAGGCGCTCTCCTGTTTAGAAGTTCAATACTGTAAGCGCTAGAACTTTGAAACGAACTGCCGTGACTGTAAAAAAACTATTTTTTTAAAAGAGAAAATATTGGCATTCAGATGGTTTAGCAATGGTGGAGATGGAAACAGATTGCAATAGGTTCCAATTATGGCTGGGCGATATGGGCAAAAATGAAAATCTTGATTTTAAACCCCAAAAATCGCGATTGCGATTATAATCGCGATTTTCTTCTAAATGACTATAACACCTTATATTTTCAATAAAAATGTATTTAACACTACAGAATCTTACTGTACATGTTTCTCAATGTCCAATACACTCTGAGAGCATAAAATACAAACCCCAAAATAGTTAAAATTATCTGCCTGTGCTGTGGTTACATAGACACTAGCCAGTTCTTAGGTCTTCTGACACAACATTGTCATGTTTTCTTGGGCAGTCAGTCTAGCTGTGGTACGATTAACATATGAAGCAGTGTAAGCATGGAGAAACCTGAAAAGTGCTGACTTTACAGTATGATTTGTGTATAAGTGCAGTAAAGGAAGTACAATGCACACACTGCTACATTTGTTATATCATTTAGATGAGTGACTGTCCAGGCAAACAAGAGGGATGTAGCATTGACAAGGTCAATCCTGACATCCTGCAGACTGTTATATTACATCACACAGCTATTCTGTAGTACATAACAGAATACTAAGAACAGTTATGGTTAGAGTACATAATACAAACAAGTGAACTCAACACATACAAAGTTAATTGAAATTAAATAAGCTGGCCAGTTCTTACCACATTGTCCATGTTTTCTTGGGCAGTCAGTCTAGCTGTGGTATGAGTAACATATGAAGCAGAGTGCATGGAGAAACCTGAAAAGTGCTGACTGTCCAGCAGCATGATTTGTGTTTCTAAGTGCAGTAAAGGTAGTACAATGTACACTGCTTTATGTGTTAGTCATTTAGCTGAGTGACTGTCCAGGAAAACATGGGGATGTGTTATTGACTCTCATCCTCCCTCTCCGTCTCTGTTTTTCATGACGAACATATAATTTTTTAAAAAAAATTAAATTGCGTACTCTCACGGTTTTTAAATTGCGGCAATTAATCATGGTTTTAAATCGCATATGTGATTAATCATGCAGCAATAGTTCCAATGGAACACATGATGGCACAATCCTATTTTACAACCCATTTTTGAAGATGCAAGTACTGTTAGCGACAAACATGACAGTGCGAGTAGGACTTTAAATTAAACATTAAAATTAAACTCACAACATTTGTAGATGTTGGGATATTGATGTGACTACTAAAGTATGACCATCATGCCAGATACATATGGCATTTATGAGGTTAATCAGTGATGGATTTGGATTACAATTGGTTAATGTCACACATGTAAATGAGTATTTAGTTTGCACAATGAACAAAGGGTTGCATGAATAGACCTTTACTGTAACCTTAAGAGGTGTGAATAGGCTATTGTATCAGTCAGTTTCAGGTGACTTCCCAGTTTCTATTTGGAAAACAGCTACTTTACACACTGTAATGTCCTGGTGCTCTGGAAAGCGCAAACTAGGTCTCACTATAGTACTGAAAAAGTGAAAGGATATACGAGAATACAGAAGAATAATAACAGTACAGGTGTACTTCATTTTACAGTGCTTCACTTTACAGCACATTGCTAATATAGCGCTTTGTGGAGCAGAAGTTCTGCCTCCAAGGATTTTGAAACAGTGCTGTAATCTTGGTGAGATTGAAAGAAAAGTTGCACCATTTTGTTATGCACAGTTCACTCTGTTTACAGCATTACAGTGCTATCTGTGTCTCAGTGTTTTAGTCTGGCAAAATTTACTACAGTAAGTGTCACTATTTTACAGGTACAGTTTTTATTGAATACTAATTAAATACTGTGCTCTGCTAGTGTTAAACTAAACTTATCACTAGTACACCCTTAATATATGTTAGTTTAAACATGGTTTTAAACACACTGGCAAGTGAAAAGAAAGCTAAAACTGCATTGTTTTACTTCAAGACGATTTTCACTTTAAAGCAGATTATGGTTGTATTTATTAGGAACTTATTGCAATAACACAAATAAGAAATCAGCTTGTAAATGTATTAAAACATAATGGTTACACTAAGCCGTGGCTAAACTATAGAAGCATTAATTACATTACGGTTTTGAATAGGGCATTAATAGCAGCATACAGTGGCACACAGGCAGGTCATCACAATAGCTCAGAGAGTCATCATAATTCAGTAGACTACAGGCAGCCAATCTCACAGATACTGCATGAAACTTCTCTCCAAGATGTTACCTAGCATACTCCCCCCTGCTCCCCAAAATAAGAGTTTTTCTCATAACAAGCAAATATTCTAACACTATGACTTTCTGTCTCTTGGAATGTTACACTCTCTCTTACTAGATAAGAGCATCTGCTATAATAATAGAATAGCAGAGGGAAATGCAACTGTAACTTATTTCTTAAAGGCAATACTCTTAAAGGCATATGATATATATACACACACACACTACTGTTCAAACATCTTAGGGCACTATTAGATTTGTTGTTTTAGGAATGGTACATGACCATATATAATTATTTCTCAGTCTATTTATTAGAATTTAACCAGAAAATACATAATATGTGTATACAGTATTAAAAAAAACTGAAAAAATCTGAAAAAATGCTTCTATAGGCTAAAGTGGCAAGTATTTAGTGTGACCTCCCCTTACACTTGAGCAATAGCAAGAACCTGGCTCTCGTAAACCTAAATGGAATGGAACCCTAATTAATGTCATTGCTAACACCTGTATTTTTCCTACTATTTCATGCAAAATAACTGCTGTGAAAAAGGTCTATTACACCAGGTTTGTGCAAGACATGCTTGAGCATTACATACACATGTGGTATGAGTTTAATTAATTGGATGTCTGGTTTTAAGATCAACTTTCAATCACATCATTCCATTCAAAATGCCAAAGACCACAGAATTTGACAGACACAATCATACTTTTTGCATCAGCAAGGCCTCTCTCAAAGGGAAATCAGCAAAGAAATCGGTTACTCAAGATGTGGTATTCAAACTGTTATAAAGAAATTTGAAGAATCAGCAAAGGTCAAGGACAAAAAAGGACTGGAAGGTCAAGAAAACTTTTAAAATCTGAGAAGTTTCTCAGAGTTTCTTCGTTGAGAGACCGGAAGTCATCCAGCAAGGACCTGGCTCAGCATATGGCAGCTTCATCGGCATGCCAAGTTGTCCCTTCTACAGTCCGAAGAAGCTTGATCAGGAATGGTCTTTGTGGAAGGGTAGCAGCCAAGAAACCGCTTTTTCGGGAAGGGGAAAAGGGTGAAAAGGCTAAGATATGCTAAATCTCACAAAGATTGGAATGAAGATCAGTGGAATAGAGTATTATGGAGTGACATATCCAAGTTTGACATTTTTTGGTCCAATCATTGGCAATATGTGAGAACAGTTGGAGAGAGATGGAAGAAAAAGTGTTTTCAGCCTTCAGTGAAACATGGTAGAGGGTCTTTGCATATATATATACACAAACACATATTATATACACATATATGGACATATATATATATATATATATATATATATATATATATATATATATATATACACTTTTAAATAGCCCTTCCCAGTCAAATACAGGTAGCCCTTAGTTTACGCCGGGGGTTAGGTTCCAGGAGGAATGGTTGTAAATCGAAACAGTTGTAAATTGAAACCCAGTTTATAATGTAAGTCAATGGGAAGTGAGGGAGATAGGTTCCAGGCCCCTCTCAAAATTGTCATAAGTAACACCTAATACATTATTTTTAAAGCTTTGAAATGAAGACTTTAAATGCTAAACAGCATTATAAACCTAATAAAATAATAACACAACACAGAATATATAATTAAACTAAGTTAAATGAACAAAAACTTTTGCTAAACAGCATTATAAACCTAATAAAATAATCACACAACACAGACTTCACTTGCATTTTTCTGCAAACAGTTCTTTCTATGCATTCCAATCTGGACTGATTTATAGACAGGAAGATCTTGTTCCCTTCAAATCTGCTAGATAGCTCAGGTCTGGTTAAACTGATTAATTTCAGCTTGCTTGACTTTGCTGCAACACAAGCGGACAGCTCCACCTACTGGCTATTTTAATAAATGCACTGCTTCTCAATGCTTTTCAATAGCAGTCACATGACTGGAAAAAAAGGTTGTTATTCTGAAACGGTGTAAATTAAACCGTTGTAAAACGAGGGCCACCTGTACCTTCAAATGTGCAATATCATTTTAAGTAGATGTTAATATGTTTTAATGTTTTTTAATAGGAATACAAAAAAATATACAGATATATATATAGAAATAGATGTTTAAAAATGAAAAGAACATTTTCTTCTAACGTACATAGGAATTTGAATTATTCCTAGCGCATCTTCAGCTTTAGTGCAGTTGATTTAGCACAGTGTTGGGTTAGCAAGCAAGCAATATCTGAGGTCCTGCAGATAGCGAGCTTGAGTCTTTCACTAACTTTTTACTTTTAACTTGTAATACCAGCGCTAACCTGAGAGCACAATTGTTTTACCTTAAGAGCAGTTATGGCTCATGATCGATAAATCACCTATATGTGCCTTTGTAGATAAATCACCTACATGTGCCTTTGTAGATAAATCACTTTAATTAAACTGTGAAGGGAGTTTTTTTATTATTTGTTGTATTCTTTTTTTTTTTTTTTTAATTTTGTTGTTTTTTTTTAGGTTTGTTCTTGCAGGAAGATCTCACAGAGTATGTTTAAAATAAAGGGAAATGTAGAAGAATCAGACACCCTAAATAAATACTGCTATTATCTGCAGATTGGATACTGAGAAGCCTACGTATTCCTTCAGTCTCACTGACCAGCCATTGGCCAAGATTTGTATTTATCTTCCAGAACATCATGGAAAAAATGTTCTATCTGATGTAGAAACAAAATGTCCACAATAATGAGAACAGTCTATGAACTGAACCTTCTGATGTTTAACTGCAGATGATCACAATTTGTAAAGTGAGCTAAGTCAGTATTGAAGAGCTATTTTGTATTTTAAGGCTTCTAAATGAGAATTTTATAAAAACATTTTTTAAGTGATCAGAATTTCAATAAAAATGTTTGTCTTTGTATAATGTGAACAAGCAGAGCATCTATTTATAATGTGAACAAGCAGAGCATCTATTTATAATGTGAACAAGCAGAGCATCTTTGTATAATGTGAACAAGCAGAGCATCTTTGTATAATGTGAACAAGCAGAGCATCTATTTGAGAGGGACTATCCCTGATTCTGTCCCTCTGAGACAGCTCTATGTCCCTCTTTACTGAATTTTCCTTATCTCCACCCACGGAACACCAACAAACTGCCCTAATACACCCAAGGAACACCCAGAAACACTCACAAACTGCCCTGACACCCACGGAACTCCCAGAAACACCCACAAACTGCCCTGACACACCCACGGAACACCCAGAAACACCCACAAACTGCTCTGACACACCCACGGAACACCCAGAAACACTCACAAACTGCCCTGACACCTACGGAACACCCAGAAACACCCACAAACTGCCCTAACACACCCACGGAACACCCAGAAACACCCACAAACTGCCCTAATACACCCATGTTACACCCAGAAACACCCACAAACTGCCCTGACACACCCACGTTACACCGAGAAACACACACAAACTGCCCTGATACACCCATGTTACACCCAGAAACACCCACAAATTGCCCTGGCACACCCACGTTACACCGAGAAACACACACAAACTGCCCTAATACACCCATGTTACACCCAGAAACATCCACAAACTGCCCTAACACACCCATGTTACACCCAGAAACACCCACAAACTGCCCTAAAACACCCACAGAACACCCAGAAACACCCACAAACTGCCCTGACACACCCACGTTACACCCAGAAACACCCACAAACTGCCCTGACACACCCACGGAACACCCAGAAACACCCACAAACTGCCCTAACACACCCACATTACACCCAGAAACACCCACAAACTGCCCTAACACACCCAAGGAACACCCAGAAACACCCACAAACTGCCCTAACACACCCACGTTACACCCAGAAACACCCACAAACTGCCCTAACACACCCAAGGAACACCCAGAAACACCCACAAACTGCCCTAAAACACCCAAGGAACACCCAGAAACACCCACAAACTGCCCTAACACACCCACGTTACACCCAGAAACACCCACAAACTGCCCTAACACACCCAAGGAACACCCAGAAACACCCACAAACTGCCCTAACACACCCACGTTACACCCAGAAACACCCACAAACTGCCCTAATACACCCATGTTACACCCAGAAACACCCACAAACTGCCCTAACACACCCACAGAACACCCAGAAACTGCCCTGACACACCCACCAAACACCTACAAACTGCCCTGACACACCCAAGGAACACCCAGAAACACCCACAAACTGCCCCAACACACCAACCAAACACCCACAAACTGCCCTGACACACCCAAGAAACACCCACAAACTGCCCTAACACACCCACATTACACCCAGAAACACCCACAAACTGCCCTGACACACACACAGAACACCCAGAAACACCCACAAACTGCCCTGACACACCCACATTACACCCAGAAACACCCACAAACTGCCCTGACACACCCACAGAACACCCAGAAACACCCACAAACTGCCCTAACACACCCAAGAAACACTCTGTAACACCCACAAACTGCCCTGACACACCCAAGAAACACCCACAAACTGCCCTGACACACCCACAGAACACCCACAAACTGCCCTGACACACCCACATTACACCCAGAAACACCCACAAACTGCCCTGACACACCCACATTACACCCATAAACACACACAAACTGCTCTAACACACCCACGGAACACCCAGAAACACCCACAAACTGCCCTAACACACCCACGGAACACCCAGAAACACCCACAAACTGCCCTAACACACCCACGGAACACCCAGAAACACCCACAAACTGCCCTAACACACCCACGGAACACCCAGAAACACCCACAAACTGCCCTGACTCACCTACAGAACACCCAGAAACACCCACAAACTGCCCTGACACACCCACAGAACACCCAGAAACACCCACAAACTGCCCTGACTCACCCACAGAACACCCAGAAACACCCACAAACTGCCCTAACACACCCACGTTACACCCAGAAACACCCACAAACTGCCCTAACACACCCAAGGAACACCCAGAAACACCCACAAACTGCCCTAACACACCCACGTTACACCCAGAAACACCCACAAACTGCCCTAATACACCCATGTTACACCCAGAAACACCCACAAACTGCCCTAACACACCCACAGAACACCCAGAAACTGCCCTGACACACCCACCAAACACCTACAAACTGCCCTGACACACCCAAGGAACACCCAGAAACACCCACAAACTGCCCCAACACACCAACCAAACACCCACAAACTGCCCTGACACACCCAAGAAACACCCACAAACTGCCCTAACACACCCACATTACACCCAGAAACACCCACAAACTGCCCTGACACACACACAGAACACCCAGAAACACCCACAAACTGCCCTGACACACCCACATTACACCCAGAAACACCCACAAACTGCCCTGACACACCCACAGAACACCCAGAAACACCCACAAACTGCCCTAACACACCCAAGAAACACTCTGTAACACCCACAAACTGCCCTGACACACCCAAGAAACACCCACAAACTGCCCTGACACACCCACAGAACACCCACAAACTGCCCTGACACACCCACATTACACCCAGAAACACCCACAAACTGCCCTGACACACCCACATTACACCCATAAACACACACAAACTGCTCTAACACACCCACGGAACACCCAGAAACACCCACAAACTGCCCTAACACACCCACGGAACACCCAGAAACACCCACAAACTGCCCTAACACACCCACGGAACACCCAGAAACACCCACAAACTGCCCTAACACACCCACGGAACACCCAGAAACACCCACAAACTGCCCTGACTCACCTACAGAACACCCAGAAACACCCACAAACTGCCCTGACACACCCACAGAACACCCAGAAACACCCACAAACTGCCCTGACTCACCCACAGAACACCCAGAAACACCCACAAACTGCCCTGACTCCCCCACAGAACACCCAGAAACACCCACAAACTGCCCTGCCACACCCACGGAACACCCAGAAACACCCACAAACTGCCCTAACACACCAACATTACACCCAGAAACTCCCACAAACTGCCCTGAAACACCCACAGAACACCCAGAAACACCCACAAACTGCCCTAACACACCCACGGAACACCCAGAAACACCCACAAACTGCCCTGACACACCCACGTTACACGGAGAAACACACACAAACTGCCCCAATACACCCATGTTACACCCAGAAACACCCACAAACTGCCCTGACACACCCACGTTACACCCAGAAACAACCACAAACTGCCCTGACACACCCACGGAACACCCAGAAACACCCACAAACTGCCCTAACACACCCACATTACACCCAGAAACACCCACAAACTGCCCTAACACACCCAAGGAACACCCAGAAACACCCACAAACTGCCCTAACACACCCACGTTACACCCAGAAACACCCACAAACTGCCCTAACACACCCAAGGAACACCCAGAAACACCCACAAACTGCCCTAACACACCCAAGGAACACCCAGAAACACCCACAAACTGCCCTGACACACCCACGTTACACCCAGAAACACCCACAAACTGCCCTGACACACCCACGGAACAGCCAGAAACACCCACAAACTGCCCTAACACACCCACATTACACCCAGAAACACCCACAAACTGCCCTAACACACCCACATTACACCCAGAAACACCCACAAACTGCCCTAACACACCCAAGGAACACCCAGAAACACCCACAAACTGCCCTAACACACCCACGGTACACCCAGAAACACCCACAAACTGCTCTAACACACCCACGTTACACCCAGAAACACCCACAAACTGCCCTAACACACCCAAGGAACACCCAGAAACACCCACAAACTGCCCTAACACACCCACGTTACACCCAGAAACACCCACAAACTGCCCTAATACACCCATGTTACACCCAGAAACACCCACAAACTGCCCTAACACACCCACAGAACACCCAGAAACTGCCCTGACACACCCAAGGAACACCCACAAACTGCCCCAACACACCAACGAAACACCCACAAACTGCCCTAACACACCCACGTTACACCCAGAAACACCCACAAACTGCCCTGACACACCCACAGAACACCCAGAAACACCCACAAACTGCCCTGACACACCCACATTACACCCAGAAACACCCACAAACTGCCCTGACACACCCACAGAACACCCAGAAACACCCACAAACTGCCCCAACACACCCACCAAACACCCACAAACTGCCCTAACACACCCAAGAAACACTCTGTAACACCCACAAACTGCCCTGACACACCCAAGAAACATCCACAAACTGCCCTGATACACCCACATTACACCCAGAAACACCCACAAACTGCCCTGACACACCCACAGAACACCCAGAAACACCCACAAACTGCCCTGACACACCCACATTACACCCAGAAACACCCACAAACTGCCCTGACACACCCACAGAACACCCAGAAACACCCACAAACTGCCCCAACACACCCACCAAACACCCACAAACTGCCCTAACACACCCAAGAAACACTCTGTAACACCCACAAACTGCCCTGACACACCCAAGAAACACCCACAAACTGCCCTGACACACCCACAGAACACCCACAAACTGCCCTGACACACCCACATTACACCCAGAAACACCCACAAACTGCCCTGACACACCCACATTACACCCAGAAACACACACAAACTGCCCTAACACACCCACGGAACACCCAGAAACACCCACAAACTGCCCTAACACACCCACGGAACACCCAGAAACACCCACAAACTGCCCTAACACACCCACGGAACACCCAGAAACAACCACAAACTGCCCTAACACACCAACATTACACCCACAAATTGCCCTGACACACCCACAGAACACCCAGAAACACCCACAAACTGCCCTGACACACCCACCAAACACCCACAAACTGCCCTGACACACCCACAGAACACCCCGAAACTCCCACAAACTGCCCTAACACACCCACCAAACACCCAGAAACTGCCCTAACACACCCACCAAACACCCAGAAACTGCCATGACACACCCAAGGAACACTCTGTAACACCCACAAACTGCCCTGACACACCCACAGAACACCCAGAAACACCCACAAACTGCCCTGACTCACCCACAGAACACCCAGAAACACCCACAAACTGCCCTGACTCCCCCACAGAACACCCAGAAACACCCACAAACTGCCCTGCCACACCCACGGAACACCCAGAAACACCCACAAACTGCCCTAACACACCCACATTACACCCAGAAACACCCACAAACTGCCCTGACACACCCACAGAACACCCAGAAACACCCACAAACTGCCCTGACACACCCACAGAACACCCAGAAACACCCACAAACTGCCCTGACACACCCACCAAACACCCACAAACTGCCCTGACACACCCACAGAACACCCAGAAACACCCACAAACTGCCCTGACACACCCACCAAACACCCACAAACTGCCCTGACACACCCACAGAACACCCAGAAACTCCCACAAACTGCCCTAACACACCCACCAAACACCCAGAAACTGCCCTAACACACCCACCAAACACCCAGAAACTGCCATGACACACCCAAGGAACACTCTGTAACACCCACAAACTGCCCAGACACACCCAAGAAACACCCACAAACTGCCCTGACGACCCACAGAACACCCACAAACTGCCCTGACACACCCACAGAACACCCAGAAACTCCACAAACTGCCCTAACACACCCACCAAACACCCAGAAACTGCCATGACACACCCAAGGAACACTGTAACACCCACAAACTGCCCTGACACACCCAAGAAACACCCACAAACTGCCCTGACACACCCACAGAACACCCACAAACTGCCCTGACACACCCACAGAACACCCACAAACTCCACAAACTGCCCTAACACACCCACCAAACACCCAGAAACTGCCATGACACACCCAAGGAACACTGTAACACCCACAAACTGCCCTGACACACCCAGAGAACACCCACAAACTGCCCTGACACACCCACAGAACACCCATAAACACCCACAAACTGCCCTGACACACCCACATTACACCCAGAAACACCCACAAACTGCCCTAACACACCCACGGAACACCCAGAAACACCCACAAACTGCCCTGACACACCCACAGAACACCCAGAAACAGCCACAAACTGCCCTGACTCACCCACAGAACACCCAGAAACACCCACAAACTGCCCTAACACACCCAGAAACACCCACAAACTGCCCTGACTCACCCACAGAACACCCAGAAACACCCACAAACTGCCCTGACTCACCCACAGAACACCCAGAAACACCCTCAAACTGCCCTAACACACCCAGAAACACCCACAAACTGCCCTGCCACACCCATGGAACACCCACAAACTTCCCTGACACACCCACAGAACACCCACAAACTGCCCTGACACACCCACAGAACACCCACAAACTGCCCTGACACACCCAAGGAACACCCACAAACTGCCCTAACACACCCACAGAACACCCACAAACTGCCCTAACACAACCACAGAACACCCAGAAAATGGTGACAGTCTGACAGACTCCTATCAACCTCCTGTATCCCTCATTTCCCCAACCCCTGTCAGAAAGGCAGTTTTTGTTACTCAGGTTTGAAGGGGTGAAGTGTGGACTGGCTGTGCTATGGGACAAAACGTTTACCAGAGAGTTTTCTTTCCAGCCAAGGGACTCAATAATCAGCACGTGTTTCCAGTCACTTGTTATACTATCTGCAGAGTTTAAATGGTATGGGAAATTGCTCCTTTAGGGTTATTGTTGTATATGAAATAAAAGGTTCTGCAATTTGAAACCACAACCCAATCTAATGTGCTGAGCTTGTATGGAGATCAGACATAATTATCGTATCTCTCTATACACACAAATCTTATCTCTCACTGAATATTTATAAACCAATACTTAGGACCCGATGGTCTAAAGCTCTACACTCTGGCGAGATAATCTGAGACGTCACCTCAGTACTATATAGCTTGCTAGCTCTTTGTCTTGCTATGCAGGGTTATGGATTGCATTATAATGCTAAAAAACGCCACCATGCCAACAAGTTTTTAATCATCAGATCCATAGAGAGATGAACATTTTAGTACCTCACAACTCAAAACTTTTCTTTCATGATTCAGATAGAGCAGCAATTTTAAACAACTTTCTAATTTACTTCTATTTTTTTGTTCTCTTGGTATCTTTTGTTGACAAGCAGGGACATAGGCACAGGAGCGTGCATCTGTCTAGAGAACTATATGGCAGTGTTTTTTCCTACAATATTATCCTAGGTATCTCTTCAATAAAGAATACAATAGAACAAATCAAATTGATAATAGAAGTAAATTGGAAATGTAAAAACAAATTGTATGTTCTGTCTGAATCACAAAATAATATGTGGGTGTTATATCCCTTTAAGACTAATATTGCTGCGCTAAAAAGCAATTGGCATACAAAAAGAAATGCAAATCAGCACAATTCCTGAAATGTCCTGCGCAAATGCACACAAATTTATAAAGCTTAACTTTTACTAAAAACTGTTTTTTTTTGTTTGCTTTTTTAAAAAGGGGAAACAAAATTTTGAAGAATAACTTTTCATAAGACAGCATAAAATGTCTGTCTGCTCTGCTGTGAAACATTAAAAGCACTACACTGTGTTAGCGTGGTACAGATCAGTTGCTTCTGCACTACACTGTGTTAGCGTGGTACAGATCAGTTGCTTCTGCACTACACTGTGTTAGCGTGGTACAGATCAGTTGCTTCTGCACTACACTGTGTTAGCGTGTTACAGATCAGTTGCTTCTGCACTACACTGTGTTAGCGTGTTACAGATCAGTTGCTTCTGCACTACACTGTGTTAGCGTGGTACAGATCAGTTGCTTCTGCACTACACTGTGTTAGCGTGTTACAGATCAGTTGCTTCTGCACTACAGTGTGTTAGCGTGGTACAGATCAGTTGCTTCTGCACTACACTGTGTTAGCGTGGTACAGATCAGTTGCTTCTGCA
Source organism: Bombina bombina (assembly GCF_027579735.1). Classification (NCBI taxonomy): domain Eukaryota; kingdom Metazoa; phylum Chordata; class Amphibia; order Anura; family Bombinatoridae; genus Bombina; species Bombina bombina. The sequence continues at coordinate 1,574,745,024 of NC_069499.1, forward strand.
CTACACTGTGTTAGCGTGGTACAGATCAGTTGCTTCTGCACTACACTGTGTTAGCGTGTTACAGATCAGTTGCTTCTTCACTACACTGTGTTAGCGTGGTACAGATCAGTTGCTTCTTCACTACACTGTGTTAGTGTGGTACAGATCAGTTGCTTCTTCACTACACTGTGTTAGCGTGGTACAGATCAGTTGCTTCTGCACTACACTGTGTTAGCGTGTTACACATCAGTTGCTTCTGCACTACACTGTGTTAGCGTGGTACAGATCAGTTGCTTCTGCACTACACTGTGTTAGCGTGTTACACATCAGTTGCTTCTGCACTACACTGTGTTAGCGTGTTACACATCAGTTGCTTCTGCACTACACTGTGTTAGCGTGGTACAGATCAGTTGCTTCTGCACTACACTGTGTTAGCGTGTTACACATCAGTTGCTTCTGCACTACACTGTGTTAGCGTGGTACTGATCAGTTGCTTCTGCACTACACTGTGTTAGCGTGGTACAGATCAGTTGCTTCTGCACTAAACGGTGTTAGCGTGGTACAGATCAGTTGCTTCTGCACTACAGTGTGTTAGCGTGGTACAGATCAGTTGCTTCTGCACTACACTGTGTTAGCGTGGTACAGATCAGTTGCTTCTGCACTACACTGTGTTAGCGTGGTACAGATCAGTTGCTTCTGCACTAAACGGTGTTAGCGTGGTACAGATCAGTTGCTTCTGCACTACAGTGTGTTAGCGTGGTACAGATCAGTTGCTTCTGCACTACACTGTGTTAGCGTGGTACAGATCAGTTGCTTCTGCTCTACACTGTGTTAGCGTGGTACAGATCAGTTGCTTCTGCACTAAACGGTGTTAGCGTGGTACAGATCAGTTGCTTCTGCACTACAGTGTGTTAGCGTGGTACAGATCAGTTGCTTCTGCACTACAGTGTGTTAGCGTGGTACAGATCAGTTGCTTCTGCACTACACTGTGTTAGCGTGGTACAGATCAGTTGCTTCTGCACTACACTGTGTTAGCGTGTTACAGATCAGTTGCTTCTGCACTACACTGTGTTAGCGTGGTACAGATCAGTTGCTTCTGCACTACACAGCGTTAGCGTGGTACAGATCAGTTTCTTCTGCACTACACCACGTTAGCGTGGTACAGATCAGTTGCTTCTGCACTACACCGCGTTAGCGTGGTACAGATCAGTTGCTTCTGCACTACAGTGTGTTAGCGTGGTACAGATCAGTTGCTTCTGCACTACACTGTGTTAGCGTGGTACAGATCAGTTGCTTCTGCACTACACTGTGTTAGCGTGGTACAGATCAGTTGCTTCTGCACTACACTGTGTTAGCGTGTTACAGATCAGTTGCTTCTGAACTACACTGTGTTAGCGTGGTACAGATCAGTTGCTTCTGCACTACACTGTGTTAGCGTGGTACAGATCAGTTGCTTCTGCACTACACTGTGTTAGCGTGTTACAGATCAGTTGCTTCTGCACTACACTGTGTTAGCGTGTTACAGATCAGTTGCTTCTGCACTACACTGTGTCAGCATGGTACAGATCAGTTGCTTCTGCACTACAGTGTGTCAGCGTGGTACATATCAGTTGCTTCTGCACTACACTGTGTCAGCCTGTTACAGATCAGTTGCTTCTGCACTACACTGTATCAGCGTGGTACAGATCAGTTGCTTCTTCACTACACCGTGTTAGCGTGGTACAGATCAGTTGCTTCTGCACTACACTGTGTTAGCGTGGTACAGATCAGTTGCTTCTGCACTACACTGTGTTAGCGTGGTAGATATCAGTTGCTTCTGCACTACACTTTGTTAGTGTGTTACAGATCAGTTGCTTCTGCACTACAGTGTGTTAGCGTGTTACAGATCAGTTGCTTCTGCACTACAGTGTGTTAGCGTGTTACAGATCAGTTGCTTCTGCACTACACTGTGTTAGCGTGGTAGAGATCAGTTGCTTCTGCACTACACTGTGTTAGTGTGTTACAGATCAGTTGCTTCTGCACTACAGTGTGTTAGCGTGTTACAGATCAGTTGCTTCTGCACTACAGTGTGTTAGCGTGTTACAGATCAGTTGCTTCTGCACTACACTGTGTTAGCGTGGTACATATCAGTTGCTTCTGCACTACAGTGTGTTAGCGTGTTACAGATCAGTTGCTTCTGCACTACACTGTGTTAGCGTGGTACATATCAGTTGCTTCTGCACTACACTGTGTTAGCATGGTACAGATCAGTTGCTTCTGCATTACACTGTGTTAGCGTGGTACAGATCAGTTGCTTCTGCACTACACTGTGTTAGCGTGGTACAGATCAGTTGCTTCTGATATCACATTCTAAGGGCTAGTTTACATGTCAAGCGCACACTTCTGTGCACTACTGTTTGGGCAAAATTGCAACTTTATGGGTGCACCTGTAAGTTTACTCATATTACATGTTGTGAGTACATGCGATCGCGCAGTTGTAATCGCGGTTTGCACTTTAGTTAACAATGAAAACTCTGTTTGGTTAACTTTACAAAGCTGGTGTTGCACACAAAAAATAAAAAATACATTGGACAGTACAGTAACACTCATATTAAGTTGTTTGCTAAACATTTCAAATACATTTTATTTCATCAAAAAGTTATAAGGGGTCAAAGTCATGACATGTCAGGTTGTTAAAAACAAACAACCGGCCTGATAGTGCTTTTACATAGGTATCCATTGGGACACATTTATTAATATTTCTATCTCTTAAATTTATACATACATATTTATATATTTATATGTGTATATATGACTATAGATATATGTATTTATATGTGTATATATGTATGACTATAGATATATGTATTTATATGTGTATATATGTATTTATATGTGTATATATGTATTTATATGTGTAATATATGTATTTATATGTGTAATATATGTATTTATATGTGTATATATGTATGACTATAGATATATGTAATTATATGTGTATATATGTATTTATATGTGTATATATGTATGATTATAGATATATGTATTTATATGTGTATATATGTATGACTATAGATATATGTATTTATTTGTGTAATATATGTATTTATATGTGTATATATGTATTTATATGTGTATATATGTATGACTATAGATATATGTATTTATATGTGTATATATGTATTTATATGTGTATATATGTATTTATATGTGTAATATATGTATGAATATGTGTATATATGTTTTTATATTTGTATATATGTATGAATATAGATATATGTATTTATATGTGTATATATGTATGACTATAGATATATGTATTTATATGTGTATATATATATGTATGACTATAGATATATGTATTTATATGTGTATATTTGTATTTATAAGTATATTTATGTATTTATATGTGTAATATATGTATTTATATGTGTATATATGTATTTATATGTGTATATATGTATGAATATGTGTATATATGTATTTATATGTGTATATATGTTTGAATATAGATATATGTATTTATATGTGTATATATGTATGACTATAGATATATGTATTTATATGTGTATATACGTATGAATATAGATATATGTATTTATATGTGTATATATCAGGTGTGCTAGCTGGAGGCGCTGGTTCAGCTAAGTGCAAACTTGTATCAGTCGTTGGTGTCTTCCTTTCCTTCCTCGGTTGTATAACTCTAGGTGTAAAATATTGGTGCTGAAATATCAGGCAATACACCATACAAAGGTGAATATCTACTCACAGTGTATATTGCAGGTTACCGGCTCCTTCCCAATATGAAAAGACAATATCACAGATTCAGTAAAAAAGTGTGTCTTTATTAGACCCAACGCGTTTCAATGGTCCCAGCCGTCTTTCTCAAGAGCAATAAAAGTGCTATACAAACCAAAGCATACCTTTCCGCTGCACAGGCGGCCTTTAAATACATATCAGTAACTCTACCTGCTTCCCCATTGGAGGAGAGCAGGTTTACACCCGATTCAAAATTTCAATTGTAAGTTTAAAATAAACATCTAAAAGAACATAAAAAACAATATTAATTGTATTAGAAACTATAAGTTTGTTTTACAATATAAAATTTCTGTAGATATCATCATTTTCGCCGGTTTTGTAGTTCCCTTTCAGGAAGTTCTCTTTCAGGTCCGGTATGTCAGTGAAGATCACATGTTATAGGTTATCCAATGAGATTCAGTTTCTGATATAGTGATGTTTTGTAGTTCCCTTTCAGGTAGTTCTCTATTTTAAGTTCCCATTCAGGTCTGATATATCAGTGAGGATCACATGTTATAGAATGTGCAATGAAAAACAGTTACTGATATAGTGATGTTGATTGCCTTTTTTTTCCAAAATAAAGAGACATAAGTGTTATTCACCGATACAAAGTTTCTCATATAAATTCTACTTATACAAATATTTAGAGGAGGTAGAATAAATTGCCACTTAGAAATTTGTTACAAGTTAGAATAGATACTTTGTATAATTAAACATCCGTATTCTAAAAAGAGTTCTATACTTATTGAATGTTAAATATTGACACAGCGACTTGTGTGTTGCGTATAATTTCTTGAAATTAAATGTGAGAGTTATATTCTTTTGTACAATATGTGTATTGTCAGTATATTTATGAAAATCTTATTAGTGCTCTCCAAATAATATATCAGCTTATGGCAGGGTTATAACACAATACAAATAATAATTATCCTTAAAAATAGAAACCCTTAAACGACATGCATCTACTAGAAACCATACAGTTAATATAAATACCTGAATTCTTTTATTTAGTTAATATCCATGAACATTTTGAAATATATTTGCAATACCAGAATATGACACAATATTATATACGTTAAAACCAACTATTAAGATATGCTATCCTTCTTACAAAGCCCAGAAAAATTTACCTTAAAAAATCAGCCTTATTTACAAATAGCCTTTCATTCAGTTAAAGGGACAGTCAAGTCCAAAAAAAACTTTCATGTTTCAAATAGGGCATGTAATTTTAAACAACTTTCCTAATTACTTTTATCAACAATTTTGCTTTGTTCTTTTTGTATTCTTAGTTGAAAGCTAAACCTAGGAAGGCTCATATGATAATTTCTAAGCCCTTGAAGGCCGCCTCTAATCACATGCTTTTGTATTTGCTTTTCACAGCAGGGGAGAGCTAGTTCAGGTAAACCCTATAGATAACATTGTGAGCACGCCCGTGGATTGTGGCAGACACTGCACTAATTGGCTAAAATGAAAGTCAATAGATAATAAATGAAATGTCATGTGATCAGGGGGCTGTCAGAAGATGCTTAGATACAAGGTAATCACAGAGGTTAAAAGTATATTAATATAACTGTGTTGTTTATGCAAAACTGGGGAATGGGTAATAAAGGGATTATCTATCTTTTAAAACAACAAAAATTCTGGTGTTGACTGTCCCTTTAACACAATGGGACTAAAACCTTTTACTTTTAACTTCCAAGCAATACAATCCTATCAGTGCTTATAAACAATAGGATAATATATATATTATGCTATTTAACTGCAATTTATCCTAATACAATATTGATTTAAAACATCAGAACTTTCACAGATAAATTACTTAGTCTACCAGATACAAATTTAAACAATAATACAATATGCACTTCTGAATTATTATTATATATTTGCATAGATAAACAATTTAAGAAAGATTGGGATTAGTTAAACAATACATAGGCTATGAAATGCTAACTTGAAATGTAAACTATTTCCTTAACTCTGCTACATACAGCAATAGTAAATGTTTACTTTAAATGTTTGCATACAAATAGGCAAGCTAAGAGCTATTCAAGGTTATGTAATACAATTTAAAAGCACAATTTGCTCTCTCCAATCTTCCAATTGTAATTTAACTGTAGTGACTATGCATATAACTTATTCTAAAACATCACATGTAATTTTAATACTTTACAAAATAAACCAATCGATATCCAGTTTCCAATGTTTCTCAACAGATTCAATTTCACCTCAGAGTTTCAAAATTGGGGATATTCACATTTGGAGTCTAAGAGTAGCCGTGTGCTTTAATAATAACCACAGTAGTTATTCCTACAGGATTAGCCAGCAGCCACCTCTCAGTCTCTATGCTTGGGGTTAAATCATCTGATTTTACCCCTCCCCTTTTTTGATCATTATCCATCATTGGTGAGTATTGGAAACGCCCCACGGAAGTCTTGTTTCGGATTGGCCCTTTGCAGCTGAACATGGATTTGGGAATGTATGTTGCCTAGGATATGCCTCCTTGCAACAACCAATCATCTCATGGCTGCAATTTCACATCATAACACTAGGTGGCAGCATACAGCACAACACAGCAATACATGCAATACCATTTCTAAACATTTTAACAACTTAATTCAGTATTTCTATGAAATGGTTATTAATTTTATCATAATTTACTGCAACAACTACTCACTATATTTGTTTTGGATAAGTAATATCATGAATTTTCTGATCATTTTGATATGAAGCACAGTATATTATATTAAAATAATGTATCCTGTTTCTGAAATTAATGGCATTTATACATCTAATATGTTTTCATATAATATAGTATGCTCTATGTCTCCCACAATTCTTGCACGCAGGAACTTTGCCCATGGTTCACCTGAAATAAAACAACTACTCACTATATTTGTTTTGGATAAGTAATATCTTATGAATTTTCTGATCATTTTGATATGAAACACAGTATATTATATGAAAATAATGTATCCTGTTTCTGAAATTAATGGCATTTATACATCTAATATGTTTTCATATAATATAGTATGCTCTATGTCTCCCACAATTCTTGCACGCAGGAACTTTGCCCATGGTTCACCTGAAATAAAATAAGTGTCATTAATTATTTATTTTTAGGTCCACAAATATCCATTCATATTCTTAAAAACACAGAGGCTGAGGTATTCAGTGCACCTCTTTCTAAGTGCATAGATTGATGCCCATGACCAATGGTTGTCTGCAATAAAAATAGAAATAATTATTAGAAATGATCCAAGCATTCATATGTATTTGATGTAGTTAATACTCAACATAGCAATCATTCATTTAATATAAAATGTCTCAGTCCCATATATATACATATATGGGTTATTTGAATTATTCCAAACACATATGAAACTAGTATTGTTCCCTTTGCAAAAATGTATTTATTTTTATCTGTGTTATACAGGGGTTGTAAATGTTAATTCTTCAACCCACACTGCTTTCAGTAATTTTAAGTTCACACCATAGCATTTGTCTTTGTTTCCTAAGGTCTTCACTGCCCCACCCACATAGCATGGTTTATTTGCATTTGAAATGCACAGAGTTACTTTCTCACAAGATATGTCACCTGAGTCAGACTCTATGGCATGTTGTGAGGGGTAATATATTTTTATCTCACATTCCCAGACAATCACACATATGGTTTCCTGAAATTCTTGTTAAATTTTAATTAAACCAAATGCTCTATTGTTCTCACTTGGATGCCCTCTTCACTTTTTGCACACTGAATGTGGGAGGATGGGAAAGGAGTCCCAAGTTAAGAATGAATTGAATCATCCTCCACTGACCAGTCAAGCACATGATCAAAATATGTATATACATTTATTAATCTTAAAACATATGATTAAAATATATATTTACTAACCTTACATATACCTTGACATAAATCCCCCTTCCAATTTTAAATAGATGTAGGAAACATGTATTTAAATTGGGTTAAAGTCAATGGTATTTGGTGAGGATGTTGACCGTACACATCATAGACAGTCTTCTAAGTAGATAGTCCGTTATTTTTGAGCCAGTCATCTTCAAACTACAGTACAGGGAGTGCAGAATTATTAGGCAAGTTGTATTTTTGAGGATTAATTTTATTATTGAACAACAACCATGTTCTCAATGAACCCAAAAAACTCATTAATATCAAAGCTGAATAGTTTTGGAAGTAGTTTTTAGTTTGTTTTTAGTTATAGCTATTTTAGGGGGATATCTGTGTGTGCAGGTGACTATTACTGTGCATAATTATTAGGCAACTTAACAAAAAACAAATATATACCCATTTCAATTATTTATTTTTACCAGTGAAACCAATATAACATCTCAACATTCACAAATATACATTTCTGACATTCAAAAACAAAACAAAAACAAATCAGTGACCAATATAGCCACCTTTCTTTGCAAGGACACTCAAAAGCCTGCCATCCATGGATTCTGTCAGTGTTTTGATCTGTTCACCATCAACATTGCGTGCAGCAGCAACCACAGCCTCCCAGACACTGTTCAGAGAGGTGTACTGTTTTCCCTCCTTGTAAATCTCACATTTGATGATGGACCACAGGTTCTCAATGGGGTTCAGATCAGGTGAACAAGGAGGCCATGTCATTAGATTTTCTTCTTTTATACCCTTTCTTGCCAGCCACGCTGTGGAGTACTTGGACGCGTGTGATGGAGCATTGTCCTGCATGAAAATCATGTTTTTCTTGAAGGATGCAGACTTCTTCCTGTACCACTGCTTGAAGAAGGTGTCTTCCAGAAACTGGCAGTAGGACTGGGAAGTGAGCTTGACTCCATCCTCAACCCGAAAAGGCCCCACAAGCTCATCTTTGATGATACCAGCCCAAACCAGTACTCCACCTCCACCTTGCTGGCATCTGAGTCGGACTGGAGCTCTCTGCCCTTTACCAATCCAGCCACGGGCCCATCCATCTGGCCCATCAAGACTCACTCTCATTTCATCAGTCCATAAAACCTTAGAAAAATCAGTCTTGAGATATTTCTTGGCCCAGTCTTGACGTTTCAGCTTGTGTGTCTTGTTCAGTGGTGGTCGTCTTTCAGCCTTTCTTACCTTGGCCATGTCTCTGAGTATTGCACACCTTGTGCTTTTGGGCACTCCAGTGATGTTGCAGCTCTGAAATATGGCCAAACTGGTGGCAAGTGGCATCTTGGCAGCTGCACGCTTGACTTTTCTCAGTTCATGGGCAGTTATTTTGCGCCTTGGTTTTTCCACACACTTCTTGCGACCCTGTTGACTATTTTGAATGAAACGCTTGATTGTTCGATGATCACGCTTCAGAAGCTTTGCAATTTTGAGAGTGCTGCATCCCTCTGCAAGATATCTCACTATTTTTGACTTTTCTGAGCCTGTCAAGTCCTTCTTTTGACCCATTTTGCCAAAGGAAAGGAAGTTGCCTAATAATTATGCACACCTGATATAGGGTGTTGATGTCATTAGACCACACCCCTTCTCATTACAGAGATGCACATCACCTAATATGCTTAATTGGTAGTAGGCTTTCGAGCCTATACAGCTTGGAGTAAGACAACATGCATAAAGAGGATGATGTGGTCAAAATACTCATTTGCCTAATAATTCTGCACTCCCTGTATGTCTTTAGTGTATTTGGGGATATGACACTTCATTCTCCCTCTATGACTTGTATTTGGGATCTGGGATGACATGCCCGCAAATGATTGATATGGACCCATTTATCTATGAAACTTTCATTTTTGGGGATCCTTATTTTATAGGCTACTCGAGATATTTTGTCAGTAATGACAAAAGGACCTTTCCATGAGGGAAGAAATTTCTTCTCCCTAACCTGATCTCTTCCAAAGTTATAAAGATAAACTTTATCATTTATTTCATATTCCTTTTTGGACGTTTTGAGATCATAATAGGTTTTAGTGGCAGTTGCGGATCTTTCTAAATTCCTTTGAGCAAATGCAAATGCATATTGCAGGTGCTTGCTTAGGTTCTCCACATATTGATGTGTATTGGTAGCGTTTATCAAGTTTTGGCCTGATGTACGGTACAGCAGATGCTGAGGTAGAACCATTCTTCTACCAGTCATCAGTTCAAAAGGTGACATCTTGGTAGCACTACTTGGAGTTGCTCTTAATGCCATTAGGACTAGGGGTAGTTTTACATCCCAGTCTTTACCCATTTCACTCACAAACTTTTTGAGGATTTTAACAATGGACTGGTTGTAATGCTCTACACCACCACTTGAGGCAGCTCTATAAGCAATATGGAGCTTTTTTTTAACCCCTAGTATTTTCCACATTTTGGTCATCACTTCGCTAGTGAAGTGGGTCCCCCGATCTGACTCGATTCTTTGGAAAATACGTGGTTGATGAGCAATGCTGCACATGTTTCAGCACTATTGTTAGGTGCACTGATGCACTCTACCCATTTAGTGAACAGGCATGTCACAGTTTACATGTATTTGTTACCTCTTGATGATCTTGTTACCGGACCAATAAAATCAATTTGTATATCTGACCATGGCATTACCATCCCCCTTTTCTGCAATGGCGCTCTATGCGTTGGCGCAGTGGGTTGGAACTGTGGACAGATTAAACAACCTTGACAGTAGATTTGAACATCTTTCAACATGTGTGGCCAAAAAGCGTAATCACGCAATATTTCATACGTGAGTTTGGCACCACGATAACCAGATGTGGGAGCATTATGGGCATGTTGAAGCATTAGACCTCTGAACTTGGTGGGTACTAACCATTGCTGGATGCCAGTTTTGGAGGTTCTAATTAACAAACCATCCTGTAACTTGAATTGTGATCTAGATTTTATTAAGATTCTAAGATCTTCTTTGCCAATACAATCATCTTTTGAGATGGGGTTGCTTTCAGGATCTTCTATGTGTTTATAGAAGATGCCTACAATGGGGTCTTCTTTTTGACTAGTGATCAGGTCCTCACTAGGAGAATCCTGACTCCATTGTACCAGGTTAGGCTCACTCTGTTGTTTGGCCTGGTTTCTGGTAATGGCTTCTACCTGAATTGCACCCATTAAATGGTCAATATTAAGGAGCTCTCCAGTTATGGCTCCTTGTTTGGCTAATAAATCCGCAAGATCATTGCCTTCCTTATCTGGGCCTAGAACCCTGGAATGACCCTTGGTCTTTTTCCAGTGTATGGTTAAATCATTGGATATCACCAGATTATCAATCTCGCAGAACAACTTGCCATGCTTGACTGGTTTGTTATTGCTTTTCTGCATGCCATTTCTTTTCCAAGTTGGCAGGTATTCAACAAAACTGTCACGCACATAATTTGAGTCAGTTATGATCACAAATTCATGAATATTATGTTCAATAGCCATTTCAATGGTTTTGAGAACAGCAGTGAGTTCTGCAACTTGACTGGATTTTGGTCCAATGTTGAAACCTATAGATATATTTGAGAATCCATTTGCCCAAGTTATACCAATGCCAGCGACTAATCTGCGCTCATTATCTATAGTGGCATGGTAAGAACAACCATCAACATATACCCAAGGTAATATTTGACAATGGTCCTCATTGTACATTTTATATGGGGAAAGCAATTGTTCCTCCAGAAAATCATCTTCTGATAATTCTTCCCCAGGATCTCTAGCAGTACAGTTGTGGAGCTCAGCAAGCCCTTGTGCGACTGGATTCTTTTTATTCTGCTGTTATGCGGCTATTTGACAAATTCCCATCTCTTATTCTTTCACTTTGCAAATATAGCAAAGGCTGGTGGGCCATTTCTACAATAATTTTCTCGCCCTGTATATAGCTGCGGAAATTTTGTAGAGCCCATACAGTAGATAAGAGGGCTTTTTCGCAATCGCTAAATTTTATTTCTACTGGGGATAGATTTTACTCGCATAAGCAATGGCTTTGTTCAAATTATCATGCTTTTGGTATAAAACAGCATAGCCTTATGCATGAATACAGCAAATTCATGTCCAGAATTTATGTATCCAAATGGAAGTCTCTGGAATGCATATTGAACCTTTTGGAAGGAGAATGCCAGCTTATACTGGTCCTCCTCATGTACCTTGATGGTCCAATATCCCTGTGCACAATCAATGGCAGTGAATATTTTGGATCCCTGTATTTGTGCTAGGCATTGGTCAATATATGGCACAGGCCAGCCAGACATGTACACTCATTTGTTTAGCTGTCTTAAATCAGCACACAAACGCCATTGTCCATTGGGCTTGCGAACACCTAGAATAGGATTATTATATGAGCTGTGCACCTGTCTGATAATACCTCTTTCTTCCAAATTCCTTATGATCTCTGCAAGAGAATCATACGAGGCTAAGGGAAGTCTGTATTGTTTGACAAATACAGGTGGTGCATCGGGATCTGTTTGTATTCTTGCAATGTGCAAGTCTATAGTACCACAGTCATAAGAATCCTTAGCAAAAATATCCTTGCAATCAGGAGTTCTCGCAGCTGTTGGCGTTCATCATCGCTGGAACAGCCATTAGCTAAGGATATTTGCTCTTCGACTATTTGTTGAAATCCTGGAAAGATTTCAGGCTGTCCTATCTCATAGGCTTCTTTCAACCTAGAGGTGAGATCGCCTTGATTATCATTTACATTGCCCCCATGACTCTGGGTATTAGGGTAATCTTGTGGTTTGATCGGCTGATCAAATACTAGAGAGGCTTCTTCAATTTTACAGATGCCTTCCTCTGAGCTGAAGGGATAAATAGACTGAATATTATATAGACCCTCTGGAATAGATGCAAAGGATTGTTCTATTAATTGTTCTTCAGTTAAGTATCCTTCAGGTATTAGCCCAATTACATTATTCTGGAATCCAAAAGTGTAATAACCTGATTCCAGTGCATATCCTATGGTAGTTCCTTGGATAATGTTATATCCTGTGGGGTCATGTTATGCACAATAATATGTATTGGAACAGTTCCAATATTCACCATAGGAGTGTAAGTCACTGTGACACCCAGATTTTGTATTCTATGGGAGAGGCAAATTAGCGTTTCAGAAGACTATAATTTCTGACCTCTCTTTACCTGTAAGGGTAAAAGAAATTTATCAGCCCCAGCAGGAATTATAACATCGCTAGACACCTGCATATTCACAGCATATGGCAATTGCTGGTTTGACTTCAGGGCTGCATTTTCATCCAGAAATACTTCAGGGTCCCCCTTTAACCTGCTCCAGAGGCAAGAGTTAATCAAATCTATTTGTATGGCATATCTATGTAAGATATCATTTCCAATGTATATTTGATTATGGGGAGTATTTAAAACTAAAAACAGGTGCTTCACTGACTTATTTCCTATAGAGATAGATAATAAGCACTTAGCTGTGATGTTATAGCTTTCAGACCTGTTATCCAGGTTGTGGACACAGTGGTCTTGGAGAGAAAGATATTTAATCACTTTAGGCAGGGGCGGAACTACCGGTGATGCGACAGTCGCGGCCGCGACTGGGCCCAGGAGGTCCCTCTCACAGGGGGGGCCCAACTACAGAAAGGTTCTTTTTTTTTGTTTTAATTTAATTTTTCATTTATTTTTTGTTTGCTGTCTCCCAGACTCACTTCCCATTTTGGCACGCCGCTGCGCACTGTAGTGCACTGCAGATACTTCGGCTAGAGCAGGGGGCCCCACTGCCCAGAGCGGGTCGCGGAAGTAAAGTCTAGAGTCAGCTGCCTCCTTCTCCTGACTGACTGTCTGCACGTGTATCGGCTCGCGACTGCACGTGCAGTCAAGTCAGTAGGAGTCTGTCTGGGACATCTAGGAGTTTGCCGCAGCAGAGAGGAGCAGCACAGACTCATCATCATCAGCAACTCGGCACCGAAGGCACGCACAACAGTCGGTAAGCCAGCGTGTGAGCGCGGGGGGGGGGGGGGGGGGGTGATCTGATTGGACTTGAACCATCCCTTCCACAGCTGATGGCCAGATTAGATTTAGCTGCAGAGTGCAGAAATTAACAGCACAAGTCTCCGGTGTTTAATGTCTGAAGTCTGATACTTATCATGGGTTACCTGGCTGCAACAGTGGGGCCGGATTAGACTTAGAAAAAACAGTAGACTTCTGGTGAGAGTCATAGATCAAATACCATTTAAACACTACATTATACAGCAGTAGTATGTAAAGGTCCACCAAACTGCACTTATGCTCCAGACCAGAGTGAGACTAAATGTATCACTGGAATATAGACAGTATAAAATATACACATGGCATTTGCAGACAGCTGTGTTTCTTTATTAACTATTTACATTCATGTTGCTGACACATTGAATATCAGTCTAAAGCCAATATCAGTTGGCAGTTTACTGTTATCTCTATGACCAAGTTTATGGTGTGAAAATATTTGAGGTGGTTATGGGTGTGTTCATATCCACAAGTGCCTGTATGGGTGTGTTAATGTGTGCAAGTACATGATAGACCTGATTGCCCCCCTATGTGTGTCTGCTATTGTCCAATGCCTCTTCCTAATACAGTGCTGTAGGGTACAAGAGGGTAGGGTACATTGAGCCTGTCCTCTGCATTTTCAAAGAAACAAGGCAGAAATCACTTGTGTCTTTGCAGTCCATAGAAAAAGGGGAATCAGCTTCTGAGGCCAAGATCTCACTGTGACCCCCATTCAGAGAGCTTAAGTGCAGTTTAATGGTTGCCAAGGCTTATCTATGGCACCTTGTATTTGTCAAGCCCTGAAGTAGTTATCTGAGAAGTATGGTTGTATTTAGACTTTATTTAGATTGTGTTTGTTATGAGGAAGTATAGATGTTGTGTCAAGTGTATTCTAGCTTTCACTGCAATGGCCACAATCTGTCTAACAGTATTTGGAATAGTAATTCATATGATAGTGTTAGCTTAGTTTATACTACAAACATCAAAGTATTACATTGCGTAAGACAAGCCTCAACAAATTCCAGGTGCTAGGTCACCATACAGTCTAAAATAATGACTTAACACCTGGCAAACTGACCAGAAGCATACTTATCTAAAGACTTGCTTATATCAAGCAGGAGCACATTCAGTGAGCATAATTCCATTGCAGCAACCTTCAGGGTGTGTGACCTAGAAGTTTATAGTTTATTGGCTTCCCTCAACATTCCCACATGCTTCCTTGTCAATGTTGTGGTTGGTTGACTTTCAATCTCTTCTAGTCTAGAGTAGGAGATGGCTGAACAAATGCACCCCACCATCCATCCAGTATTTTTCAAGACTAAATAATAGTAGTTATTTCATTGGTCACACTCTAAATAATTCCATGCTAAGCCTTAATCTGCTTCTCTATAACTCTTTACATGTATTAATTTATTTTGCTAAAGTCTAATCCGGAACGATAATACACTTCTTTTTCTGAGCTGGATTCACAGTGACTGTCATCTGTCATCTGTGTGTATGTGCAAATGTGTGTGTGAGTGTGCGCATATGTATGTGTGTGTGAGAGCGTGTGCATATATGTGTGTGGTGCATATATGTGTGTGTGACTATGTAGACCTGCGACAGCTTTTACCCTTCATTTTGAATAATTTCTGTAAATTCTGTACAGGTCACTTAGTACTGAACTTTTTTAATATTGTAAAGGGACATTGATATCGTATTTTTTTGCACATCTAAAAGGGGATATTTAATTTAAATTTTTAGCTGTTTACATGTGAATTTTTTTTTTTTCAATCTATTGAAAAGTGTCAGATTTCTTCAAAAGATCTGTGGATGCAGTGGTGTATATAGACAATACAATTTGGAGGTGCAACATAAAGTTTCCACATTTTCTGACTGTTACCTTATATTATCTTGTGGCTAAAATTACCACATACTTTCATTTTCAAACATCTGAAGTTTGTTTAACTTTTGCTTTATCATGTGTTGTGGGTGTGTGTGTATATATATATATATATATATATATATATATATATATATATATATATATATATATATATATTCAAGTTATATAAAACTAGCAGCACCAAAGATATTACAATTACACTGGTCCTCTTGTTACTGCTTTTCTTAGCATTATTTGCAGGAATAAGGTGCACAGAGATTGTTAATTTATTAAACTACTGTTAAAAGTTAAGAAAAATAATTATAAATTGTATCGCTGTTTACCCTTGATCAACCCCTTATCCCAAGGTAATGCAATAGTTAACTAAACAGGATAGTCTAAGTGCCGGGCAAGATTAGCTTTATTCTTTCTGATATTTCATACTTTTTCTCTCTTCTATTTTTCTTAACTTTTAACTGTAAAATATATATATATATATATATATATATATATATATATATATATATATATATACACAGTATATATATATATATATATATATATATATATATATGTGTGTGTGTGTGTGTGTGTACAGCACATTCAGATACAGTATATATGTGTGTGTATACAGCACATTCAGCTATATATGTATGTGTATACAGCAAACACAAAAATGATTTTTTTTCTGTGTTAAATGTTGAATTTTGTTTTGTTAAATTTACATTTTTTTTTTGGGGGGGGGGGGGGGGGCGGGGGGCCCTGCTTGGATTCTTGCACCTGGGCCCTGTGGTTTCTAGTTACGCCTCTGACTTTAGGTTCAGCTATTTGCGCTAATAAACCTTCGCTTATATAGCTAGCTTCCTGTTTTAAACTCAACTTGGCATATTTTGTTGTACCAAGGTCATGCATTTGTATAGGGATAAATAGATCCTCTTTAACTCTCTCAATCCCTGTGAGGTATTGAGCATGGTCTCCCCCTTTAGGGATTTTAGGATCCCCCTTGTGGAGTGATATGGTTAATACATCGCCATCTAGGGAAATATTCGCTATCTTTCCAGGCGAAATTTTAAAAGTATTACCATCAGAGCCACTAAAAGGAGTCTGATCATCTATTTGTAGAATAGTGATTTCAGGTACAGAGTTATTCCTGAAATGAATCTCCACAGCATCTGGTTTCTCTTCCACCACGTGACAGCTATGTCGGGTTCGAGATATACCAGATTTTTCATAATTGATAGGCCTTTTAACTTGTGACCAAATTACATTATTTATGCAATCAATTATGGTGCTTTATCGCTACAGGAGATCACTACCAATAATTAAACGATCAGTTGGCAGATCCACTACAATGACAGGGTGTCTTATGACCCTGTTCACCAATTTAAATTTTAACCAGGCAGTACTGTAAACTTTTAGGGAATCACCCCCAACACCTATTAGGGAACCATCAAATTCTTTTATTTTAGGTTTGTGGGGTGTTAGCTCATTTAGCTGTGTGTAGTATCTGTGGGATAAGATAGTTGCCTGAGATCCGGTGTCAATTAATCCCATGATAGGGTTGGAGACTGAATCTTGCAGCTCAACTAATACATAATACCTTCCTGCAGTTTCTACCATTTCACACATAAAGTTGGCGTTATCATACATCTGTGGGCTTCGCCACGTGTTACCTGAATTCGCCGTGTTTTCCGATGCAGAAGAAACTTCATACCTACCGGTCTCCTCTATGACAGGGTCGGCTGGATTCTTGTGTACTGCATCTGTGGAAATAAGGTTAAGAGAGTGCTGCAAAGGAAGAGGTCTGTTAATTTTTCCCAGAAGAGGTTGCCTGTCATCACAGCTAAATTGTCCATTTCCGGTCTGTGGGGAGAGAACATGATTAGTATCATTGATATTTATTATTACATTTTGTATATTTCTCCCCTCCCTCTCAGGTGATGCTGCAGTATTTATGACTGTGCCTGTGGTCCACTGCTGACCACTGGCTGTACCCCTAAAAAAGTATTGTTCGGTTGCTGAGCCGTAGAAGGTTGACTCATATTAGCGAAATGTTTGCTCAACCGATTCAACTGGGTAAAAAGCATATCTACCTGATTGTACAAGTTACCTCTACCCCTGGGCCTATCTCTTGGTGCCCCATGATAATGATTCCTGGACCATTGGGTTCCCTCAGAATCAGGGCCGCTATTTCTATTTTGGCATGGTTGCCCCTGGGGTTCAGCTTGTTCAGTATTATTACTTTGGGGAGCATTATATACCTGGGGTGTCTGGTTACCCTGAGAATATCTTCGCTGTCTATTGTATCTACCCTTGTGCGGATACCAATTATTTGACGAGTATTCTCTTTGTGAGTAATTATTCACCTGATTATGTCCCCCACTTTGGTTATAGTCTCCCTGCGCCTCAACCCGTGTAGGGGAGGGGGCAGAGTTAAACCTCTGTGGAGATGGCCTGTTTTGACTGGCCACCTCCGCATAGGTTTTCTGTTTAGACTCCAAATTGAGGGGGTTAGGTGACACCCTAGTTTCTGCCACAATTTTGGGTTTTGATTCCTTTTTAACGCCCTGCTCACTGGACTGCTGAATATAGTATAATTTTGTACTCTCTTTGATCAGCCATTCCAATGAGCAGTCCTCATCAAAATCTCTAGCTAAGTTAATTTTGATGGGTGTAGGCAATGCTTCAAAAAATAAATTTACAAATTCTGAGCCATCAAATCTGGTATTATCTTCAGCCATACTGTACGCATTTTTCAATTCAGAAAGGAATTCGATTGGACTCTGATTCGCATGACACTTTAAACCATATACCGCTATTTTCACGGCAGTTTTAGTGCGATATTGCCCGAATTCTTTTCTGCATTGTCGTTTTATCCCACTGCAGGAATTAATATTCATATCCTTTAGTGAAGCAAAGAATTTGTGATGTTTACTGTCAAATACCCAAGGCAGAAATTCAATTTTCAATTTCTCACTTGTAACATTCATTGTAGCTAACGCATTTTCAAAAGCCTCTAAATGATCAATTACAGATGTTGTTCCCTTATTGGAGAATATAGGTACTGCGCGTTGTATGAAGGTGATTATTTTATGGGAATCATATACTTTATTAGACTTATTTTGGGATTCTCTGTTAGAGTTTCCCTCCCCCACACCAGCTGCGTTACAGCAGTCCTCTGGATTTACATCATGAGGTGACTGCCTATTTGGGAAATCTATTTCTGACCCATTAGGGGTCATTTGTCTATACTGTTCCATATATTTCTGTACCTCGTCCCTGACGCGTTCGCTAAAGGAGTTAGCATTATCTGCATTATTCTCACTGTTAATATAAGGGTTTTCATTATGGCGATATGACCTTTTTAAATCGCTTAATTCTCTCTGGCTTTGCGCAAGCTGTTTATTTAAATCTTGTATCTGTGCGAGTAAGCCTATGTTATGCTTGTGTAATGTTTAAGTATGAACTAGTACCCTTGTTCATGCAGGACCACTCAGTCTCACACCTTACCTCGGGTTCACTAAGATCTAACTTGTGTGAACCCTGTTATGCTCATAGATCTGAGGGTCACTACTGTAGGATACAGAGTGAAGATGGTATACCAAAAGGAGTTGGATATGAGCTAAACAGTAATATAGTAGGATAACTCAGAATCCAAAGTTTAGGGAGAAGCTTATTCACATCCAAATTAGTTGTAGACTCGCATCACACACATATAAAATATTTACATAACTTGCACAGGCACACACACACACTTTAGATAGAGTTGTGCAGGGTAGCTTCGTTGGTTATTTACAACCAGATAAGAGATATGCAGTTTGAGAGTAGTTGTTGGGTTAAAGTCAGTTTAAGCACATAAAGTTCATCAGAGGTTAATGCAAATGGAGTAGTGCTATTAAGGCAAATGATAGATATGGCAAAAGTCACTGTGCAAGTCAATATAGTGATTCACAAGCGGAATAGTTCATGTAACAGCAAGTGCATGAGATAACTGGTTAATAGCTTAGTATGACAGGTAAACTTGATTACTTGATTATTTGAGGCAAGCAGTAGCAAATGACATGAAAGGCAAGATATCCTTATTTGTAAATTGGTAATACAGACCGGTAATCCTGATGATAATACATACAAACCGACTTCCCAAATAGTATCCTCAGAGTGGAGCAGAAGCGGAGTTACCGGAGAAGAAATGCACACAGCGTGTGCCGAGATTCAGTGAGAGTGTGTGGCGGCTGCGGTTTCACCTAGTGACGTCACACGCCAACGGACCAGCATGCGAGTAAGCAGGAAGCAAGCAGCGAGAGAGACAGGAACAAAGTTGTGGAGCTGCAAAACCACAAGACTTGAGTAACAGGAACTAGCATCAGTAGCAGGAAATCCCAACTTAGACAGGAGGGAATAGCTGGGTGCGAAGTGTTCAGGAACAGTGGGTGACTGAACAAATTACCAAGCAACGTTCAACAGTAGGTGGAGCCTTAAATAGCAGTATGATAATTAGTAGTTAAAGGTACAGAATGGTAAAATCCTGACAGAACTCCCCCCTCAAGGAGCCGCTCCGCGGATCAAGGACCAGGACGTTCAGGATTTCTCCGGTGGTACAAAGAGAGGAGTTGGGGGGCAGAGAAGTTTGAGGATGGCTCCCACGAATCCTCCTCAGGAGCATAACCCTTCCATCTTACCAAATACTGTAGTTGATCATGAAGGTATCTGGAGTCCAAGATAGATTCGATTTCATATTCAACATCATCACTGACTTGAGGAACAACAGAAGAACTCTGTAAGTTACCCCTGACCAAGGAGTAGGGTTTTAACAAGGACACATGGAACGTTGGATGTATCTTCAGAGTAGATGGTAATTGTAGAGTCACGGCATTAGGATTGATTACTTTAATAATCTCATACGGACCTAAATACAATGCACCTAATTTTTTACTAGGAATCTTTAAACGTAGGTTTTTTGTACTAAGCCAGACCTTGTCGCCAACAGCATAATCCGGAGGTTTAGATCTGCGTAAATCATAATGATGCTTCTGGGTAGTTTGTGCCACTTCTAATACTGTTTTTAAAGAAGCAAAACCATTAGCAATGGAATTGACTGTATCATTTACCATTGGAAGTGTAGAATCAGACGTACAGGTAGGATGATACGATGGATGAAACCCATAGTTGATAAAAAATGGTGTGGTTTTCATTGAGGAGTGTAGTGAGTTGTTATGAGCAAATTCGGCAGTGGCCAACAGTGAATGCCAATTATCTTGTTCTAAAGTACAATAGCAGCGGAGATATTGCTCAAGTGACTGATTAGTTCTTTCCGTTTGCCCATTTGTCTGGGGATGATAGGCTGAGCTAAGTCTTCTACAGATGTTGAGGGTACGACATAGCTGGGTCCAGAACCTGGATGTGAATTGTGACCCCCTATCCGTAGTGACAGATTTAGGCAATCCATGAAGTTTCACTATGTTGTTTAAGAATAGAGAGGCAGTTTCTGAAGCTGTTGGAAGACCCCTGTGGGGGATGAAATGAGCCATTTTAGAAAACAAATCAACCACCACTAATATGGTGTTGAAATTTGATGAAGATGGTAAGTCCACTATGTAATCCATGGCGATGTCTGTCCAAGGTCTGTCTGGGATTGGAAGCGAAAGAAGGTAACCATAAGGGCGGTTATGTGGGTGTTTTTTAGTGGTACATGTGGGACAACTTTGTACATATCGAGTGACTGTGTCATTCATTTTGGGCCACCAATAATCTCTCTTTAATAAATGCAATGTTTTATGAACTCCAGGATGACCTGCTAATAGTGAGTCATGAGCATAACCAACAATCTCATCCCTAAGAGCTTCAGGTATATAAAGTAGATTGTCATGGTAGTACAAACCGTCCTGATGTTTGTTTAATCCAAGTTGCTGCAAAGATGAGTCCTGAGAGAGATGCTGTTTTAGGGTGCTTTTAAAGCTGGTAGTTAAACAGATTATTCTGTCTGGAGGTATGATAGATTCAGGTGTTTCTATATGTGAAGGTTTTGGATCCTTCCGAGAAAGAGAGTCTGCCTTGAGATTTTTGGAGCCGGGCCTATAAGTTATGATATAATCAAATCGTGAAAAGAAAAGACTCCACCTGACTTGACGTGAAGTCAGGGTTTTGTTAGATTTCAGAAATTCAAGATTCCGATGGTCAGTATATATCAGAATAGGGTGTTGTGTTCCTTCCAGAAGATGTCTCCAGAACTCCAGGGCGGATTTGATAGCAAGAAGCTCCTTATCACCAATACCATAATTCATTTCTGCAGAGGTCATTACTCTGGAGTAGTAAGATATTGGGTGAAGAGGTTCTGTTGGAGACTTTCTTTGAGAAAGGATTGCCCCAAGGGCATACTCGGAAGCATCAACCTCCAGGGTGTATTGACAACTGGGATCTGGGAACTGTAGAATCGGAGCTGTAATAAATTTCTGTTTCAGACTAATGAAAGAATCTTCTGCTGACTGATTCCAAACAAATTTTATATGTTTACGTGTTAAGTAAGTCAAGGGTTGAACAATATGTGAAAACCCTTTAATGAATTTGCGATAAAAGTTCGCGAACCCTAAGAATCTCTGGATTTCTTTCTTATTACGGGGAGCAGGCCAATTGGTTATAGCATCCACCTTGTTAGATTCCATGGAGATACCTAGAGGGGATATGTTGTATCCTAAAAAGGAAATTGTATCTGTATTGAATATACACTTTTCCAGCTTAGCAAAAAGACGATGAGCTCTTAATCGTAGTAAAACCTGCTTTACATGTGACACATGTTTTTCGTATGATTCGGAGAATATAAGAATGTCGTCCAGATAGATGACAATACATACATCTAAGAGATCATGAAACACATCATTTATGAAACACTGAAACGTCGCCGGTGCGTTGCATAAACCAAACGGCATTACAGTGTATTCATAAAGGCCGTAACGTGTACGGAAGGCTGTTAACCACTCATCCCCTGCTCTCATCCTAATCAAATTGTAGGCACCTCTAAGATCCAATTTTGTATAAATTACAGCACCACGTAACCGTTCAATTAGTTCAGGAATGAGAGGCAGGGGGTATCTGTTTTTCTTTGTACATTTGTTAAGTTGCCTATAGTCAATGATTGGACGGAGACTACCATCCTTATTCTTAACAAAAAACATAGAAGCTCCAACTGAGGATGTGGAGGGTCTAATGAAGCCTTTTTTTAAGTTATCATCCAAATAATTTTTTAAATGAGCTAATTCTGGCTCTGAAAGAGGATATATATGTCCTATAGGTATGGTACTGTTTGGTATGAGATCAATAGGACAATCAAACGTCCTGTGTGGTGGTAGTGTGTCTGCCTCAACCTTATCAAAAACGTCACTAAATTCTTTGTAACATTCAGGTAGGCCATTGACAGATAAATGGTATAAAGAGTGTTTGGTAAAACATGAATGTTTACAAAATGCTGAATCAAAGATCACAGACCCCTCACACCATGAAATAGTGGGGTTGTGTCTTATTAACCAGTTCAAACCAAGTATCATAGGATATACTGAAGTGGGAAGTACATCAAAAGACAATTGCTCAATATGACCAGACTTAGTTATTACAGTAATAGGAATGGTGTGATGTGTTATTGGACCTGAACTGAATAGTGAGCCATCAACCAAACGTATAGCAAGTGAAACACTCTTTTTTATTAGTGGGATCTTATTTTTAACAACAAAAGAAATATCTACAAAATTCCCAGATGCGCCAGAGTCAACTACGGCCTGTACGTCTATCTTCCGGTGATGCCACTGTAGGGAGAGAGGAAGGGACAAATGAGAAGTGAAATCATGTACCATATTGATTATATGATAACTAGGAGGTGTCTTACCCTTCTTTTGGCGAAGAAGTATTGGACAATCCTTAACAGTGTGATCTTTATCAGCACAGTATAAACAAAGGTTCAATAATTTGCGCCTAGCTTTTTCTTCTGGTTTTAGAGGACCACGAATCACTGCTACATCCATAGGTTCATCAAGGGACCTTGCTGGTAAGGTTGAAGGCGTAGCATGATAAGTGGGTAGTTTTCTGTAACTTGCATCACTGAAGGATCTTTCAGATTTTCTTTCCCTTAATCTTCGGTCTATACCAATGCTAAGTGTCATGAGGGCTTCTAAATCATCAGGAATGATACCACGTGCAAGCTCATCTTTTATTGCTTCACTGAGACCTAATCGGTATTGATTCCTTAAGGCTGGAGTGTTCTACTGAGTGTCCGGTGCCCAACGTTTGAAATCTGTGATATATTCTTCCACGACTCTCTTCCCTTGACGTAAGGACCTAATAGCTGTTTCTGCTGTGTTCTGTTTATTGTGATCCTCATAAAGCAGAGACATGGCAGAAAAAAATGCATCGAGAGAATTTAAGATGGGATCATCCTTTTCATAATAGGTATTAGCCCAAGACCTGGCCTCACCACGTAAGAATGAGATAACAGTTAATACCCTGACCCTATCTGTTGGATATGATTTAGGTTTCAGAGTAAACATCAGTGTACAAGAGTTCTTAAAATCCCTGAAAAAAGCTCTCTGCCCAGAGAATTTTTCAGGAGGGCTAATTAAAGGTTCAGCTGAATTTTCAACTACAGGAGGTTTACTGGCAAGCTGCTCATTTATGAATTTTCTGATGTTTTGGTTCTCCAATTGTATCTCCCTTAGTCCCTGTATCATGTGATCCATACTTTGAGCTAGGGAGCCAACCCTATTGTAAAGCTCTGTTATATCCATTAAACAAAGTACTAGTTATCTTTATAGGCTTGGTAATATGTAATGTTTAAGTATGAACTAGTACCCTTGTTCATGCAGGACCACTCAGTCTCACACCTTACCTCGGGTTCACTAAGATCTAACTTGTGTGAACCCTGTTATGCTCATAGATCTGAGGGTCACTACTGTAGGATACAGAGTGAAGATGGTATACCAAAAGGAGTTGGATATGAGCTAAACAGTAATATAGTAGGATAACTCAGAATCCAAAGTTTAGGGAGAAGCTTATTCACATCCAAATTAGTTGTAGACTCGCATCACACACATATAAAATATTTACATAACTTGCACAGGCACACACACACACTTTAGATAGAGTTGTGCAGGGTAGCTTCGTTGGTTATTTACAACCAGATAAGAGATATGCAGTTTGAGAGTAGTTGTTGGGTTAAAGTCAGTTTAAGCACATAAAGTTCATCAGAGGTTAATGCAAATGGAGTAGTGCTATTAAGGCAAATGATAGATATGGCAAAAGTCACTGTGCAAGTCAATATAGTGATTCACAAGCGGAATAGTTCATGTAACAGCAAGTGCATGAGATAACTGGTTAATAGCTTAGTATGGCAGGTAAACTTGATTACTTGATTATTTGAGGCAAGCAGTAGCAAATGACATGAAAGGCAAGATATCCTTATTTGTAAATTGGTAATACAGACCGGTAATCCTGATGATAATACATACAAACCGACTTCCCAAATAGTATCCTCAGAGTGGAGCAGAAGCGGAGTTACCGGAGAAGAAATGCACACAGCGTGTGCCGAGATTCAGTGAGAGTGTGTGGCGGCTGCGGTTTCACCTAGTGACGTCACACGCCAACGGACCAGCATGCGAGTAAGCAGGAAGCAAGCAGCGAGAGAGACAGGAACAAAGTTGTGGAGCTGCAAAACCACAAGACTTGAGTAACAGGAACTAGCATCAGTAGCAGGAAATCCCAACTTAGACAGGAGGGAATAGCTGGGTGCGAAGTGTTCAGGAACAGTGGGTGACTGAACAAATTACCAAGCAACGTTCAACAGTAGGTGGAGCCTTAAATAGCAGTATGATAATTAGTAGTTAAAGGTACAGAATGGTAAAATCCTGACAGAACTCCCCCCTCAAGGAGCCGCTCCGCGGATCAAGGACCAGGACGTTCAGGATTTCTCCGGTGGTACAAAGAGAGGAGTTGGGGGGCAGAGAAGTTTGAGGATGGCTCCCACGAATCCTCCTCAGGAGCATAACCCTTCCATCTTACCAAATACTGTAGTTGATCATGAAGGTATCTGGAGTCCAAGATAGATTCGATTTCATATTCAACATCATCACTGACTTGAGGAACAACAGAAGAACTCTGTAAGTTACCCCTGACCAAGGAGTAGGGTTTTAACAAGGACACATGGAACGTTGGATGTATCTTCAGAGTAGATGGTAATTGTAGAGTCACGGCATTAGGATTGATTACTTTAATAATCTCATACGGACCTAAATACAATGCACCTAATTTTTTACTAGGAATCTTTAAACGTAGGTTTTTTGTACTAAGCCAGACCTTGTCGCCAACAGCATAATCCGGAGGTTTAGATCTGCGTAAATCATAATGATGCTTCTGGGTAGTTTGTGCCACTTCTAATACTGTTTTTAAAGAAGCAAAACCATTAGCAATGGAATTGACTGTATCATTTACCATTGGAAGTGTAGAATCAGACGTACAGGTAGGATGATACGATGGATGAAACCCATAGTTGATAAAAAATGGTGTGGTTTTCATTGAGGAGTGTAGTGAGTTGTTATGAGCAAATTCGGCAGTGGCCAACAGTGAATGCCAATTATCTTGTTCTAAAGTACAATAGCAGCGGAGATATTGCTCAAGTGACTGATTAGTTCTTTCCGTTTGCCCATTTGTCTGGGGATGATAGGCTGAGCTAAGTCTTCTACAGATGTTGAGGGTACGACATAGCTGGGTCCAGAACCTGGATGTGAATTGTGACCCCCTATCCGTAGTGACAGATTTAGGCAATCCATGAAGTTTCACTATGTTGTTTAAGAATAGAGAGGCAGTTTCTGAAGCTGTTGGAAGACCCCTGTGGGGGATGAAATGAGCCATTTTAGAAAACAAATCAACCACCACTAATATGGTGTTGAAATTTGATGAAGATGGTAAGTCCACTATGTAATCCATGGCGATGTCTGTCCAAGGTCTGTCTGGGATTGGAAGCGAAAGAAGGTAACCATAAGGGCGGTTATGTGGGTGTTTTTTAGTGGTACATGTGGGACAACTTTGTACATATCGAGTGACTGTGTCATTCATTTTGGGCCACCAATAATCTCTCTTTAATAAATGCAATGTTTTATGAACTCCAGGATGACCTGCTAATAGTGAGTCATGAGCATAACCAACAATCTCATCCCTAAGAGCTTCAGGTATATAAAGTAGATTGTCATGGTAGTACAAACCGTCCTGATGTTTGTTTAATCCAAGTTGCTGCAAAGATGAGTCCTGAGAGAGATGCTGTTTTAGGGTGCTTTTAAAGCTGGTAGTTAAACAGATTATTCTGTCTGGAGGTATGATAGATTCAGGTGTTTCTATATGTGAAGGTTTTGGATCCTTCCGAGAAAGAGAGTCTGCCTTGAGATTTTTGGAGCCGGGCCTATAAGTTATGATATAATCAAATCGTGAAAAGAAAAGACTCCACCTGACTTGACGTGAAGTCAGGGTTTTGTTAGATTTCAGAAATTCAAGATTCCGATGGTCAGTATATATCAGAATAGGGTGTTGTGTTCCTTCCAGAAGATGTCTCCAGAACTCCAGGGCGGATTTGATAGCAAGAAGCTCCTTATCACCAATACCATAATTCATTTCTGCAGAGGTCATTACTCTGGAGTAGTAAGATATTGGGTGAAGAGGTTCTGTTGGAGACTTTCTTTGAGAAAGGATTGCCCCAAGGGCATACTCGGAAGCATCAACCTCCAGGGTGTATTGACAACTGGGATCTGGGAACTGTAGAATCGGAGCTGTAATAAATTTCTGTTTCAGACTAATGAAAGAATCTTCTGCTGACTGATTCCAAACAAATTTTATATGTTTACGTGTTAAGTAAGTCAAGGGTTGAACAATATGTGAAAACCCTTTAATGAATTTGCGATAAAAGTTCGCGAACCCTAAGAATCTCTGGATTTCTTTCTTATTACGGGGAGCAGGCCAATTGGTTATAGCATCCACCTTGTTATATTCCATGGAGATACCTAGAGGGGATATGTTGTATCCTAAAAAGGAAATTGTATCTGTATTGAATATACACTTTTCCAGCTTAGCAAAAAGACGATGAGCTCTTAATCGTAGTAAAACCTGCTTTACATGTGACACATGTTTTTCGTATGATTCGGAGAATATAAGAATGTCGTCCAGATAGATGACAATACATACATCTAAGAGATCATGAAACACATCATTTATGAAACACTGAAACGTCGCCGGTGCGTTGCATAAACCAAACGGCATTACAGTGTATTCATAAAGGCCGTAACGTGTACGGAAGGCTGTTAACCACTCATCCCCTGCTCTCATCCTAATCAAATTGTAGGCACCTCTAAGATCCAATTTTGTATAAATTACAGCACCACGTAACCGTTCAATTAGTTCAGGAATGAGAGGCAGGGGGTATCTGTTTTTCTTTGTACATTTGTTAAGTTGCCTATAGTCAATGATTGGACGGAGACTACCATCCTTATTCTTAACAAAAAACATAGAAGCTCCAACTGAGGATGTGGAGGGTCTAATGAAGCCTTTTTTTAAGTTATCATCCAAATAATTTTTTAAATGAGCTAATTCTGGCTCTGAAAGAGGATATATATGTCCTATAGGTATGGTACTGTTTGGTATGAGATCAATAGGACAATCATACGTCCTGTGTGGTGGTAGTGTGTCTGCCTCAACCTTATCAAAAACGTCACTAAATTCTTTGTAACATTCAGGTAGGCCATTGACAGATAAATGGTATAAAGAGTGTTTGGTAAAACATGAATGTTTACAAAATGCTGAATCAAAGATCACAGACCCCTCACACCATGAAATAGTGGGGTTGTGTCTTATTAACCAGTTCAAACCAAGTATCATAGGATATACTGAAGTGGGAAGTACATCAAAAGACAATTGCTCAATATGACCAGACTTAGTTATTACAGTAATAGGAATGGTGTGATGTGTTATTGGACCTGAACTGAATAGTGAGCCATCAACCAAACGTATAGCAAGTGAAACACTCTTTTTTATTAGTGGGATCTTATTTTTAACAACAAAAGAAATATCTACAAAATTCCCAGATGCGCCAGAGTCAACTACGGCCTGTACGTCTATCTTCCGGTGATGCCACTGTAGGGAGAGAGGAAGGGACAAATGAGAAGTGAAATCATGTACCATATTGATTATATGATAACTAGGAGGTGTCTTACCCTTCTTTTGGCGAAGAAGTATTGGACAATCCTTAACAGTGTGATCTTTATCAGCACAGTATAAACAAAGGTTCAATAATTTGCGCCTAGCTTTCTCTTCTGGTTTTAGAGGACCACGAATCACTGCTACATCCATAGGTTCATCAAGGGACCTTGCTGGTAAGGTTGAAGGCGTAGCATGATAAGTGGGTAGTTTTCTGTAACTTGCATCACTGAAGGATCTTTCAGATTTTCTTTCCCTTAATCTTCGGTCTATACCAATGCTAAGTGTCATGAGGGCTTCTAAATCATCAGGAATGATACCACGTGCAAGCTCATCTTTTATTGCTTCACTGAGACCTAATCGGTATTGATTCCTTAAGGCTGGAGTGTTCCACTGAGTGTCCGGTGCCCAACGTTTGAAATCTGTGATATATTCTTCCACGACTCTCTTCCCTTGACGTAAGGACCTAATAGCTGTTTCTGCTGTGTTCTGTTTATTGTGATCCTCATAAAGCAGAGACATGGCAGAAAAAAATGCATCGAGAGAATTTAAGATGGGATCATCCTTTTCATAATAGGTATTAGCCCAAGACCTGGCCTCACCACGTAAGAATGAGATAACAGTTAATACCCTGACCCTATCTGTTGGATATGATTTAGGTTTCAGAGTAAACATCAGTGTACAAGAGTTCTTAAAATCCCTGAAAAAAGCTCTCTGCCCAGAGAATTTTTCAGGAGGGCTAATTAAAGGTTCAGCTGAATTTTCAACTACAGGAGGTTTACTGGCAAGCTGCTCATTTATGAATTTTCTGATGTTTTGGTTCTCCAATTGTATCTCCCTTAGTCCCTGTATCATGTGATCCATACTTTGAGCTAGGGAGCCAACCCTATTGTAAAGCTCTGTTATATCCATTAAACAAAGTACTAGTTATCTTTATAGGCTTGGTAATATGTAATGTTTAAGTATGAACTAGTACCCTTGTTCATGCAGGACCACTCAGTCTCACACCTTACCTCGGGTTCACTAAGATCTAACTTGTGTGAACCCTGTTATGCTCATAGATCTGAGGGTCACTACTGTAGGATACAGAGTGAAGATGGTATACCAAAAGGAGTTGGATATGAGCTAAACAGTAATATAGTAGGATAACTCAGAATCCAAAGTTTAGGGAGAAGCTTATTCACATCCAAATTAGTTGTAGACTCGCATCACACACATATAAAATATTTACATAACTTGCACAGGCACACACACACACTTTAGATAGAGTTGTGCAGGGTAGCTTCGTTGGTTATTTACAACCAGATAAGAGATATGCAGTTTGAGAGTAGTTGTTGGGTTAAAGTCAGTTT
Organism: Bombina bombina; assembly: GCF_027579735.1. Lineage (NCBI taxonomy): Eukaryota > Metazoa > Chordata > Amphibia > Anura > Bombinatoridae > Bombina > Bombina bombina. The sequence goes on from NC_069499.1 coordinate 1,574,775,115, forward strand.
AAGCACATAAAGTTCATCAGAGGTTAATGCAAATGGAGCAGTGCTATTTAGGCAAATGATAGATACGGCAAAAGTCACTGTGCAAGTCAAATATAGTGAATCACAAGCGGAATAGTTCATGTAACAGCAAGTGCATGAGATAAACTGGATAATAGCTTAGTATGGCAGGTAAACTTGATTACATGATTATTTGAGGCAAGCAGTAGCAAATGACATGAAAGGCAAGATATCCTTATTTGTAAATTGGTAATACAGACCGGTAATCCTGATGATAATACATACAAACCGACTTCCCAAATAGTATCCTCAGAGTGGAGCAGAAGCGGAGTTACCGGAGAAGAAATGCACACAGCGTGTGCCGAGATTCAGTGAGAGTGTGTGGCGGCTGCGGTTTCACCTAGTGACGTCACACGCCAACGGACCAGCATGCGAGTAAGCAGGAAGCAAGCAGCGAGAGAGACAGGAACAAAGTTGTGGAGCTGCAAAACCACAAGACTTGAGTAACAGGAACTAGCATCAGTAGCAGGGAATCCCAACTTAGACAGGAGGGAATAGCTGGGTGTGAAGTGTTCAGGAACAGTGGGTGACTGAACAAATTACCAAGCAACGTTCAACAGTAGGTGGAGCCTTAAATAGCAGTATGATAATTAGTAGTTAAAGGTACAGAATGGTAAAATCCTGACAGTCCACCAGATCTGCATTCCAAGTCCTGCGTGGCCATGCAGGTGCTATCAAAATCACCGAAGCTCTCTCCTGCTTGATCTTGGCAATCAGACGAGGGAGCAGAGGAAACGGTGGAAACACATAAGCCAGGTTGAAGGACCAAGGCACTGATAGAGCATCTATCAGTGCTGCCTTGGGATCCCTGGACCCATAACAAGGAAGCTTGGCGTTCTGACGAGACGCCATGAGATCCAATTCTGGTTTGCCCCAACGTTGAATCAACTGTGCAAACACTTTCGGATGGAGTTCCCACTCCGCCGGATGAAAAGTCTGCCGACTTAGAAAATCCGCCTCCCAGTTCTCTACTCCTGGGATATGGATAGCTGATAGATGGCAAGAGTGAACCTCTGCCCATAGAATTATTTTTGAAACCTCCAACATTGCAAGGGAACTCCTTGTTCCCCCTTGATGGTTGATGTAGGCTACAGTCGTGATATTGTCCGACTGAAATCTGATGAACCTGACCGCAGCAAGCTGAGGCCAAGCCTGAAGAGCATTGAATATCGCTCTTAGTTCCAGAATGTTTATCGGAAGGAGTGTCTCCTCCTGAGTCCACGAGCCCTGAGCCTTCAGGGAGTTCCAGACTGCACCCCAGCCCAGAAGGCTGACATTTGTCGTTACTATTGTCCAATCTGGCCTGCGAAAGGTCATACCCTTGGACAGATGGACCCGAGATAGCCACCAGAGAAGAGAATCTCTGGTCTCTTGATCCAGATTTAGTAGAGGGGAAAAATCTGTGTAATCCCCATTCCACTGACTGAGCATGCAGAGTTGCAGCGGTCTGAGATGTAGGCGAACAAACGGTACTATGTCCATTGCCGCTACCATTAAGCCAATCACTTCCATACACTGAGCCACTGAAGGGCGAGAAGTAGAATAAAGAACACGGCTGGAATTTAGAAGTTTTGACAACCTGGCCTCTGTCAGGTAAATCTTCATTTCTATAGAATCTATCAGAGTTCCTAGGAAGGAAACTCTTGTGAGAGGAGATAGAGAACTCTTTTCTTCGTTCACTTTCCACCCAATGGACCTCAGAAATGCCAGCACAATGTCCGTATGGGCCCTGGCGATTTGAAAATTCGACGCCTGTATCAGAATGTCATCTAGGTAAGGGGCTACTGCTATACCCCGCGGCCTCAGGTCCGCTAAGAGTGACCCTAGAACCTTTGTAAAGATTCTTGGTGCCGTAGCTAACCCAACGGGAAGAGCCACAAACTGGTAATGCCTGTCTAGGAAGTCGAACCTGAGAAACCGATGATGATCTCTGTGTATCGGAATGTGAAGATAAGCATCCTTTAAGTCCACGGTAGTCATATATTGACCCTCCTGGATCATAGGTAGGATGGTTCAAATAGTCTGTAGAATAAAACAAGGGGCTGTAGAATAAAACCTTGTTGAGTAAAATTTCTTAAGGTAACTCTCTAATTTTTTGTCCATTGGATCTAGAAAAGCACAACTGTCCTCGACAGGGATAGTTGTACGCTTTGCTAGGGAAGAGACTGCTCCCTCCACCTTAGGGACCGTCTGCCACAAGTCCCGTGTAGCGGCATCTATAGGAAACATCTTTCTAAAAACAGGAGGGGGAGAGAATGGTACACCTGGTCTATCCCATTCCTTAGTAATTATTTCTGAAAATCTCTTAGGTATTGGAAAAACGTCAGTGTAAACAGGCACTGCATAGTATTTATCCAATTTACACAATTTCTCTGGGACTACAATGGCGTCACAGTCATCCAGAGTTGCTAAAACCTCCCTGAGCAACATGTGGAGGTGTTCAAGCTTAAATTTAAATGTAGACATATCAGAATCAGGTTGAAGTGTCTTCCCTGAGTCAGAAAAATCACCCACAGATAGAAGCTCTCCTGCTTCGGCTTCTGCACATTGTGAGGGTATATCAGACATAGCTACTAAAGTGTCAGAGAGCTCTGTATTTGTTCTAGCCCCAGAGCTGTCTCGCTTTCCTTGTAACCCTGGCAGTTTGGACAATACTTCTGTAAGAGTATGATTCATAACTGCTGCCATGTCTTGTAAAGTATACGCAATGGGCGCGCTAGATGTACTTGGTGTCCCTTGAGCGGGAGTTATAGGCTCTGACATGTGGGGAGAGTTAGTCGGCATAACTTCCCCCTTGTCAATTTCCTCTGGTGATAAATCTTTTAAAGCCAGAATATGGTCTTTATAACTTATAGTAAGATCAGTACATTTGGTACTCATTCTAAGAGGGGGTTCCACAATGGCTTCTAAACATAATGAACAAGGAGATTCCTCTATGTCAGACATGTTTTTTACAGACTAGTAATAAGACCAGCAAGCTTGGAAAACACTTTAATTAATGTGAAAAAGCAGAATATAAAAAACGGTACTGTGCCTTTAAGGGAAAAAAAAACAAACACAAAAACTGCAAAACAGTGAAAAAAAGCAGTTAACTTTATGAAATTTTTACAGTGTGTATAACAGACTAAAACAGCATTGCAAATGGATGATTAACCCCTCATGCTCAAAAACGAAGCAAAAAAACGGTAAAACCGTTATAACAGTCACAAGCAAACTGCCACAGCTCTACTGTGGCTCCTACCTTCCCATAAAACGACTTTTGTAGGCACAAAAACCCCTTACAGAGGTCCAATATGTCAGGGGACTCCTTCAGGGAAGCTGGATGTCTCAGAATGTAAAAACAACTGCGCAATTAGAGCGCGAAAATAGGCCTCTCTCATCATGCACTCAAAGTGAAAGGGCCATAAATAACTACTCCTAGGAGAAATCTAGTCAGCCATGTGGAAAACTAGGCCCCAAATAAAGATTTATCACCCTCAGTAAAAAAACGTTCTTTATATATATGAAAACGTTTTACATACTAAGCCATAATAGCAAGTAATATGAATATTACCCTTTACTGCAAGCATGATGCCAGTCGTTTGTTAAATCACTGCAATCAGGCTTACCTTAAATATATCAGGCACTGTCAGCATTTTCTAGGTCTTATCATCTCTCTAGAAAAAAATATACTGAACATACCTCAGGGCAGTTAATTCTGCAGGCCGTTCCCCCAGCTGAAGTTTCCCCATACTCTTCAGTTATGTGTGAGAACAGCAGTGGACCTTAGTTACAACCTGCTAAGATCATCAAAAACCTCAGGCAAAACTCTTCTTCTAATTTCTGCCTGAGGTAAAAAACAGTACAAAACCGGTACCGTTTAAAAATAACAAACTTTTGATTGAAGATAAACTACACTAATTCACCACATCTCTCTTGATACTTCCCTTGTCAAGAGCTGCAAGAGAATGACTGGGGGTGGCAGTTAGGGGAGGAGCTATATAGACAGCTCTGCTGTGGGTGATCCTCTTGCAGCTTCCTGTTGGGAAGGAGAATATCCCACAAGTAATGGATGAATCCGTGGACTGGATACACCTTACAAGAGAAAGAGTAGTAAAACTTTATAGCAATTAAACACAGTATCCACTAATCAGCATTTACCTTCATTTGACTCTATCTTTATTACTTCCGCCTCTAGTGAAGATAAACACGTTATGAGAAGTGAGCAAGGAAGGAAATACTTTGTATCTTTTTGTTTGATTTCACACCAGTCATCGTTACACAGTAAGCACCTGTAGTTCACTCTGTACAAAGGTGCGTTAACTAGAGATTGTTGTACAAGGGTCAGATACATCTTTCTTTTTGTTTACAACTATTGATCTCTGGATTGTAAGCCTGAGCGCCGTTCTAGGTATTGTGCACTTTGCCCTAGATTGCAGACCCTACCGCTACCACATGGAACATCCTTTGGCAGCCAACCAGGTGCCCGATCACATATACAGCGTTGGGCGCAAAACCCGGCGTCGCCAATTTTTAGTCAGATCTATCAATCACATATACGGCGCAGCATACAAGTTATGAGCGTATATTTTACCCACTGCCCGCAGTTTTTACTCCCATAAACTAACATAGAACCAGCGTCGCAAGTCTGTATCACATGCAGTGCAAGGACTTACGTGCGCAGAATGGGGAAAATACCCAGCAAGCCTTGCGCTGACTATGAAAGTACCGTAACTCCCTGGAAGCCTTAAAAAAAAACTAACGCATGTGCAATATCCACCCCTAATCCACCATCCCCCCACATCGCAAAGTACCTAATTAATGTATTAACCCCTAATCCACCATTCCTCACAACGCAAAGTACCTAATAAACCTATTAACCTCTAAACCACCAACCCCCCATAATGCAAAGTACCTAATTACACTATTAACCCCTTAACGACCAACGATGTATGGGGTACGTCCTGCCAAACAAATGCAGTTAACGACCGAGGACGTACCCCATACGATCGCTTCCAGATGCTTTCATGTTATTGCAGTGCTGCCTCGATATTGAGGCATCCTGCAATAACACTTTCTATCAGTCCGATGCAGAGAGAGCCACTCTGTTGTCCTCTCTGTATCGGCCATCGATAGCCAAGATCGTTGGTGGGTGGGAGCTGGTGCAGGAAGGCGTGTGGGTAGCCATCTTTGAAGGAGGGGGGCGGGACCACATGCGGGTGCGTGCACGGGGGGTGCGTGCGTGGATGCAGGTGGGAACCCTACACGATGGGATAATATGGCACGAGTAAGTTGGGAGAGAGGACTGGGGAGGGTGGGAATTTAAAATTAAGGGATCTGGGAGAGGGTGGGGGGTTGGATGTTGAGGGGGGCAGCTACACTACAGAAAACAGTCAATATTTTTTTAATAAAACATAAAAAATAAAACATATTATTTCAAACTGGGTACTGGCAGACAGCTGCCAGTACCCAAGATGGTGCACAATAAGGCAGAGGGGGAAGGTTAGAGAGCTGTTTGGGGGGGGGGGGGAGGGGGATCCTACACAGCAGAATTATTATTATTTTTTTTTTTAAAAACCCCCATAAAATGTTATTTTAGTACTGGCAGATTTTCTGCCAGTACTTAAGATGGCGGGGACAATTGTGGGGTGGGGGAGGGAAGAGAGCTGTTTGGGAGGGATCAGGGGGTGTAATGTTTCAGGTGGGAGGCTGATCTCTACACTAAAGCTAAAATTAACCCTGCAAGCTCCATACAAGCTACCTAATTAACCCCTTCACTGCTAGACATAATACACATGTGATGCACAGCGGCATTTAGCGGCCTTCTAATTACCAAAAAACAACGCCAAAGCCATATATGTCTGCTATTTCTGAACAAAGGGGATCCCAGAGAAGCTTTTACAACCATTTGTGCCATAATTGCACAAGCTCTTTGTAAATAATTTCAGTGAGAAACTTTTTTTTTTTTATTTGATCACATTTGGCGGTGAAATGATGGCATGAAATTTACCAAAATGGGCCTAGATCAATACTTTGGGTTGTCTACTACACTACACTAAAGATAAAATTAACCCTACAAGCTCCCTACATGCTCCCTAATTAACCCCTTCACTGCTGGGCATAATACATGTGTGGTGCGCAGTGGCATTTAGCGGCCTTCTAATTACCAAAAAGCAACGCCAAAGCCATATAAGTCTACTATTTCTGAACAAAGGGGATCCCAAAGAAGCATTTACAACCATTTGTGCCATAATTGCACAAGCTGTTTGTAAATAATTTCAGTGAGAAACCTAAAGTTTGTGAAAAATTTGTGAAAAAGTGAATGATTTTTTTTATTTGATCGTATTTGGCGGTGAAATGGTGGCATGAAATATACCAAAATGGGCCAAAATCGATACTTTGGGTTGTCTTCTAAGAAAATATATACATGTCAAGGGATATTCAGGGATTCCTGAAAGATATCAGTGTTCCAATGTAACGCTAATTTTGAAAAAAAAGTGGTTTGGAAATAGCAAAGTGCTACTTGTATTTATTGCCCTATAACTTGCAAAAAAAGCAAAGAACATGTAAACATTGGGTATTTCTAAACTCAGGACAAAATTTAGAAACTATTTAGCATTGGTGTTTTTTGGTGGCTGTAGATGTGCAACAGATTTTGAGGGTCAAAGTTACAAAAAGTGTGTTTTTTTTTCCATTTTTTCCTCATATTTTATAATATTTTTATAGTAAATTATAAGATATGATAAAAATAATGGTTTCTTTAGAAATTCCATTTAATGGCGAGAAAAACAGTATATAATATGTGTGGGTACAGTAAATGAGTAAGAGGAAAATTACAGCTAAACACAAACACTGCAGAAATGTAAAAATAGCCTTGGTCCCAAACGGACAGAAAATGGAAAAGTGCTGTGGTCATTAAGGGTTTAAAGGGATATGAAGCCTTAATGTTTTCTTTCATGATTCAGATAGAGCATACAATGTTAAGCAACTTTCTAATTTACTCCTATTATCAATTTTTCTTTGTTCTCTTGGTATGCTTTGTTGAATGAGCAGCAGTGCACTACTTAGGAATGACTGAACACATGGGTGAGCCAATGAAAATTGGTATATAAATGCAGCCACCAATCAGCAGCTAGAACCTAAGTACTTTGCTGCTCCTTAACTTTCCTAGATAAACCTTTAAGCAATGGATAACAAGTGAAGGAAGCAAATTAAATAATAGAAGTAAATTGGAAAGTTGTTTAAAATAGTATTCTCTGTCTAAATCATGAAAGAAAAAATGTGGGTTTTGTGATGAGAGCAGGATGTGATGTCACTAGTTGGGGGCGGGGCTTAGGTCCGGTAGTCTGTGTCGCAGTTAGTTAGTGAAATCAACCTGACTAGATGTATGTTTCTGTGCTCTGTAATAAAATAGAGTTGTACCATCATTGCTGTGTCCTGCATATGTCCTGCATCTCATGACATGGTGTCAGAAGTTCTGGCCTGCGCTTCTGTTCCTGATCGATTGCAATGTCAAAGTTTACCCCACCTGAGCCTTTTGATTTCTCTCAGCCTGCAGCTTGGCCCACATGGCGTCAGCAGGTTTCAGCGCTTCAGGATTGCATCCAAACTGAACAAGGAGAGTGGTGATGTACAAGTTAATTCTCTTTTATACTCTATGGGGAAAGATGTGGATCCAGTGTTCAATGCTTTTACTTTCCAAGAAGGGGAAGAATTTGACTTTGACATAGTTATGGATAAACTCAGTGCCCACTTTGTGCCCAAAAGAAATGTGATTCATGAGAGAGCTTGTTTTCACAAACGTAATCAGCGTGTGGGAGAATCTGTGGAGTCATTTGTGCGCAGCCTGTATGAATTAGCTGAATTCTGTGAGTTTGGTGTTGCTAAAGAAGAGCAAATCAGAGACAGAATAGTTATTGGAATTGCAGATGCTGAAGTCTCACTGAAGCTGCAGTTAGAGCCTGATTTAACATTAGATGGGGCTATTAGGATGGCCCGCCAGAGTGAACTGGTGAAAAAGCAGAGTGCTGATCTGAGGTATGAGAGTATTGTGGATGAAGTGCAACAGTCCAGGAAAATTACTAGTGAAAGGCACAGTGTGAGCGGTAGATCTAAAGTACTGGAAAGGCCTAGAAGTGGATGGGCGCAATATGCCCGATGCACACGGTGCTACCGTGCCCATGATCAGAGTGTTATATGCCCGGCCAGAGATAAAAGATGCAGAAAATGTAACAGAATTGGCCATTTTGAAGTGGTGTGTAAAACTGAATACATTAAGGAGATGCAGGTGGACAGTGACCAGGAGGGTCAGGAAGTGTCTTTTGTGGGGTCCGTTGTGGAACGGCCAAGCTCAGAGGAAAGTTACTTTTACTGTAATGGGAGCCAAAGTTGATTTTAAGATTGACACAGGAGCAGATATCACTGTAATGTCTTTTGCTGAATTTATGAAACTGCCTCGACAGCCCCGAGGGGGGCAGCTACACTACAGAAAACAGTCAATATTTTTTTAATAAAACATAAAAAATAAAACATATTATTTCAAACTGGGTACTGGCAGACAGCTGCCAGTACCCAAGATGGTGCACAATAAGGCAGAGGGGGAAGGTTAGAGAGCTGTTTGGGGGGGGGGGGGGAGGGGGATCCTACACAGCAGAATTATTATTATTTTTTTTTTTAAAAACCCCCATAAAATGTTATTTTAGTACTGGCAGATTTTCTGCCAGTACTTAAGATGGCGGGGACAATTGTGGGGTGGGGGAGGGAAGAGAGCTGTTTGGGAGGGATCAGGGGGTGTAATGTTTCAGGTGGGAGGCTGATCTCTACACTAAAGCTAAAATTAACCCTGCAAGCTCCATACAAGCTACCTAATTAACCCCTTCACTGCTAGACATAATACACATGTGATGCACAGCGGCATTTAGCGGCCTTCTAATTACCAAAAAACAACGCCAAAGCCATATATGTCTGCTATTTCTGAACAAAGGGGATCCCAGAGAAGCTTTTACAACCATTTGTGCCATAATTGCACAAGCTCTTTGTAAATAATTTCAGTGAGAAACTTTTTTTTTTTTATTTGATCACATTTGGCGGTGAAATGATGGCATGAAATTTACCAAAATGGGCCTAGATCAATACTTTGGGTTGTCTACTACACTACACTAAAGATAAAATTAACTCTACAAGCTCCCTACATGCTCCCTAATTAACCCCTTCACTGCTGGGCATAATACATGTGTGGTGCGCAGTGGCATTTAGCGGCCTTCTAATTACCAAAAAGCAACGCCAAAGCCATATAAGTCTACTATTTCTGAACAAAGGGGATCCCAAAGAAGCATTTACAACCATTTGTGCCATAATTGCACAAGCTGTTTGTAAATAATTTCAGTGAGAAACCTAAAGTTTGTGAAAAATTTGTGAAAAAGTGAATGATTTTTTTTATTTGATCGTATTTGGCGGTGAAATGGTGGCATGAAATATACCAAAATGGGCCAAAATCGATACTTTGGGTTGTCTTCTAAGAAAATATATACATGTCAAGGGATATTCAGGGATTCCTGAAAGATATCAGTGTTCCAATGTAACGCTAATTTTGAAAAAAAAGTGGTTTGGAAATAGCAAAGTGCTACTTGTATTTATTGCCCTATAACTTGCAAAAAAAGCAAAGAACATGTAAACATTGGGTATTTCTAAACTCAGGACAAAATTTAGAAACTATTTAGCATTGGTGTTTTTTGGTGGCTGTAGATGTGCAACAGATTTTGAGGGTCAAAGTTACAAAAAGTGTGTTTTTTTTCCATTTTTTCCTCATATTTTATAATATTTTTTATAGTAAATTATAAGATATGATAAAAATAATGGTTTCTTTAGAAATTCCATTTAATGGCGAGAAAAACAGTATATAATATGTGTGGGTACAGTAAATGAGTAAGAGGAAAATTACAGCTAAACACAAACACTGCAGAAATGTAAAAATAGCCTTGGTCCCAAACGGACAGAAAATGGAAAAGTGCTGTGGTCATTAAGGGTTTAAAGGGATATGAAGCCTTAATGTTTTCTTTCATGATTCAGATAGAGCATACAATGTTAAGCAACTTTCTAATTTACTCCTATTATCAATTTTTCTTTGTTCTCTTGGTATGCTTTGTTGAATGAGCAGCAGTGCACTACTTAGGAATGACTGAACACATGGGTGAGCCAATGAAAATTGGTATATAAATGCAGCCACCAATCAGCAGCTAGAACCTAAGTACTTTGCTGCTCCTTAACTTTCCTAGATAAACCTTTAAGCAATGGATAACAAGTGAAGGAAGCAAATTAAATAATAGAAGTAAATTGGAAAGTTGTTTAAAATAGTATTCTCTGTCTAAATCATGAAAGAAAAAATGTGGGTTTTGTGATGAGAGCAGGATGTGATGTCACTAGTTGGGGGCGGGGCTTAGGTCCGGTAGTCTGTGTCGCAGTTAGTTAGTGAAATCAACCTGACTAGATGTATGTTTCTGTGCTCTGTAATAAAATAGAGTTGTACCATCATTGCTGTGTCCTGCATATGTCCTGCATCTCATGATATGGTGTCAGAAGTTCTGGCCTGCGCTTCTGTTCCTGATCGATTGCAATGTCAAAGTTTACCCCACCTGAGCCTTTTGATTTCTCTCAGCCTGCAGCTTGGCCCACATGGCGTCAGCAGGTTTCAGCGCTTCAGGATTGCATCCAAACTGAACAAGGAGAGTGGTGATGTACAAGTTAATTCTCTTTTATACTCTATGGGGAAAGATGTGGATCCAGTGTTCAATGCTTTTACTTTCCAAGAAGGGGAAGAATTTGACTTTGACATAGTTATGGATAAACTCAGTGCCCACTTTGTGCCCAAAAGAAATGTGATTCATGAGAGAGCTTGTTTTCACAAACGTAATCAGCGTGTGGGAGAATCTGTGGAGTCATTTGTGCGCAGCCTGTATGAACTAGCTGAATTCTGTGAGTTTGGTGTTGCTAAAGAAGAGCAAATCAGAGACAGAATAGTTATTGGAATTGCAGATGCTGAAGTCTCACTGAAGCTGCAGTTAGAGCCTGATTTAACATTAGACGGGGCTATTAGGATGGCCCGCCAGAGTGAACTGGTGAAAAAGCAGAGTGCTGATCTGAGGTATGAGAGTATTGTGGATGAAGTGCAACAGTCCAGGAAAATTACTAGTGAAAGGCACAGTGTGAGCGGTAGATCTAAAGTACTGGAAAGGCCTAGAAGTGGATGGGCGCAATATGCCCGATGCACACGGTGCTACCGTGCCCATGATCAGAGTGTTATATGCCCGGCCAGAGATAAAAGATGCAGAAAATGTAACAGAATTGGCCATTTTGAAGTGGTGTGTAAAACTGAATACATTAAGGAGATGCAGGTGGACAGTGACCAGGAGGGTCAGGAAGTGTCTTTTGTGGGGTCCGTTGTGGAACGGCCAAGCTCAGAGGAAAGTTACTTTTACTGTAATGGGAGCCAAAGTTGATTTTAAGATTGACACAGGAGCAGATATCACTGTAATGTCTTTTGCTGAATTTATGAAACTGCCTCGACAGCCCCAGCTGGCGAAGGTTACTACAAATGTCCATAGTCCTGGTGGCCGCATTGATTGTGTGGGGAAATTTCTTGCCAGCTGTGAGTACAAGCAAAGGAAGTTCACCATGTGGGTGCATGTGATCCGAGGTCAGTGTGTTAACAATTTATTGAGCAGAAAAGCAGCCTGTGACTTGGGCCTCGTGGCCAGAGTGAATGAGATTTCCGAAGATATGTTTGGCGAGTTGGGCCTACTGAATTGCAAACCAGTCCATATAGCACTTAAAAGTGACGCAGTCCCATACAGTATTTCTACTCCCCGTAGAATTCTGTTCCCGCTCATGCCTCAAGTGGAGAAAGAGCTTATGCGCATGAAGTCCATGGGGGTTATTGAAGAGGTTGTTGAAGCGACTGATTGGTGTGCCCCCATTGTTCCAGTTGCAAAGAAAAACGGAAAGGTGCGCATCTGTGTGGACCTGAAAAGGTTGAATGAGGCAGTGAAGAGAGAGAGATTTGTGCTGCCGACATTAGAAGATATAGCTCCAAAGTTGGCTGGGGCGAAGTTCTTTTCCACATTAGACGCTTCTAGCGGCTTTTGGCAGATCCCCCTGGATCCAAAGTGCCGCAAACTGACTACCTTTATCACACCGGTAGGTCGGTTCTGCTTCTGCAGACTCCCCTTTTGGGATATCCTCCGTTCCTGAAATCTTTCAAAGGGAAATGAGTTCTCTCCTGAGTGACCACGTGGGCACAGCGGTCATCATGGACGACATTCTAGTGTATGGGTCTACAGTGGAGGAGCATGATCAGCGTTTAAGTTGTGTGCTACAGGCTATCAAAGAGTCTGGGCTGAAGCTGAATAAAGAAAAATGTCATTTTAGGAAAACTGAATTATGTTACTTTGGGAATATCATCAACGGGGATGGCATCAAGCCAGACCCCGAGAAAATTTGTGCTATTGAACAGATGAAAAGTCCTTCTGATGTACATGAGCTGAGACAGATATTGGGCCTTGTAAATTACATGGGCAAGTTTCTTCCAGATTTATCAACAGTTTTACACCCTATCACAGAGTTGCTTAAGAAAGACGTTGCCTGGGTCTGGGGACCTTCACAAGAAAAAGCTTTTCTGCAGGCTAAATCCCTGCCCCAGTGCTGGGGTTCTACGGCCCTTCAAAAAAGACTGTGGTTAGTGCCGATGCAAGCAGTTATGGGTTGGGGGCTGCACTCCTGCAGTTAAATGAAAATAAACTACAGCCCATTGTTCCCGCACACTGACGGCTGCAGAGTCAAAATACGCTCAAATTGAGAAAGAGTGCCTGGCTGCAGTTTGGGCCTGTGAGCGCTTTCAGCGTTATCTAGTGGGTTTGGAAAAATTTATTCTGGAAACTGACCACAAACCGCTAGTCCCTCTATTCAACTCTTATGATATTGACAAAACACCCTTGAGATGCCAGAGACTTTTAATGAGACTGCTCAGGTTCAATGTTCAGGCAGTGCATGTGCCGGGGCAACAACTGGTTGTGGCGGATACACTATCCAGGCTCCCGCTGGCTGCTGCTGAAGAATCCTCCACAGAATCTGATGTGAAAGTGTATGTTGATTCAGTTCTGGCCTCTAAGTCTATTTCTTCAAGGAAACTGGAGGAAATAAAGAGAGAGACATATTTGGACACAGATCTGCAAGAGGTTATAAAGTACATAAAAGAAAGCTGGCCCGAGAGCCGGGCAGCCTGGATGTCTTTAAGTGCTTACCAGCCAGAGAGGTCGCAGCTCACGGAGCTGGAGGGGTTGATGCTGTTCCAAGACCTCATTGTAATTCCTGTCAGCATGAGGAAGGAGATGTTAAACAGGATTCACGATGGCCACTTAGGCATTACAAAGTGCAGAGAGAGGGCAGCTACAGCTGTGTGGTGGCCTGGGATCAGCTCTGACATTGCAAATCACGTGTCTAAATGTGCCTTTTGCCGGGAACGCCGGCCTACTCAGAGAAGGGAGCCCTTGATTTCTACTCTGCTGCCTGCGGGGCCGTGGCAGAAAATAGCTGCTGATTTGTGTGAACTGCATGGAAAAAAGTTCCTTGTTGTAATCGACTACTATTCCAGGTACTTGGAAATTGCACCCCTGAATGATATCACAAGTAAAGCCGTTATCATTCGCCTGAAGAGCTTGTTCGCCCGGTGGGGCATTCCAATGGAGCTGGTGAGTGATAATGGTATGCAGTTCGCTTCTACAGAGTTCAGTGCTTTCAGCAGGGAATATGACTTTGTACATTCCACGTCAAGTCCACATTATCCGCAGGCCAACGGAATGACTGAAAGGGCAGTTCAAACAACAAAATTCATTCTAAAGCAATCTGAGCCGTACCTGGCCCTCTTCTCATACAGGGCGACGCCCATTCAAGCTACCGGGTTTAGCCCGGCACAGCTGATGCTAGGACGCCAGATTCGTACCACTTTACCCTCAGTGGCTGACTTCAAGCCGCCTGGCCCTGTTCCTCGGGACGGAGTCCTTAGGAGGGATGAAGAGGCCAAAAAGGGTTATCGTTTCTTCTACGACAGGAGACATTCTGTCAGGCCCTTACAGGAACTAAATGCGGGGCAAACTGTCAGAATTAAACTGGATGATGAGAAGAGATGGAAGACGCCTGCTACGGTAGTTGGCCACTCTCCAGAACCAAGGTCTTATACAGTCCTTACTGAGGGAGGGACGGTTACACGCCGTAACCGAAGACATCTTCAGCCTGTACCTGAGAGTCTGGAACTGGATGCCTCAGTACCACCGCCGGTGGGATCCCCTGCAGTGGCGTCACTAGGGTTGGTGTCACCCGGTGCGGTAACTTATGGTGTCACCCCCCCCAAGAAAGCAGACACACACAAACACAAAAACACAGGCACACACACATACAAACACTCTGATACACTCAGACACACTTTGAAACATACTCAGACACACACAAAAACACTCTGACACACACACACACAAACACTTAGACACACACACACACAAAAACACTCAGGCACACACACAAACACTTAGACACACACACACACACAAAAACACTCAGGCACACACACAGAAACACTCAGACACACACACACAAGCACTCAGACACACACACACTCAAAAACACTCAGGCACACACACACACACACACACAAAAACAGTCGGTCAGGTGCCAAGCATCCCCCTCATGATTTCCCAGTTCCCGTTTAGAGAGACAGCACAGCAGTGAGTGACTCCACTGCTCCACACGTCACTGAGCAGTGAGCACAGATAGGCAGGCAGGTTTAGGCTAGCAGCGCAACTTTGCAAGCCCCACGGCACGCCCACAACATTCATAGTGAAATTGGGCAGAGGAGGAGCAAAGTACAAACAAGCAAAAGCAGCGGGAAAACTATTTGTGGAAATTGCAGCGCTGGCTCAAGGGGCAAAAAAAATGAAGTGTCTACAACTTCCCCAGTCCCACTAATGTTCACAAATGCTGGCCCCTCTAATAAAAATATCTATGCATCTCTACATTGTATTTCTTTGAATTTTTTTTTGTGGTGGTGTCACCCCCTGGAGGGTGTCACCCTGTTCTAAGAGAGGTGCCTTCCCCTCAGCAAGATCACAGCGGGGATATATCTTTGCCTCCAGCGGACTCTAATTCACCATCTTCTGTATCAGAGGACAGTTCATGCAAAGTTACATCAAGCGGAAGAGTGGTGAGACTTCCGGCCCGATATAGGGACTGACTTTAGCTAGAACAGTGACCGGAAGTATGGGCAGAATAATCCCATGCATACTTGCCAACTGTCCCGTTTTTGCCGGGACAGTCCCGGAATTTGGGACCGGGTCCCGGGCATTTAAATGTCCCGGACTGTCCCGGCAAGAGTAGCAGGCAGCTGCAGCGCTTTTGAGTTATCTAGCGCAATCCCGTGTGTTTGCCACTCTGAGCTCCATCTCCTTTGAATTTTTCATTATCGCGCTGTCAGCACTGCGACGAGCACACCAGTGACGTCACCAGGCATCTCACGTGACCACCCCGCATTGCCGCTCACTAGAGCAGTGCACTACTGAGCCTTCCAACACACGCGGCAGCAGGAGGACACTGTCTGACAGAGCTGAGTCTGAGCTGAGAGTAACTGTGTCGCACACCCTAAAAAAAATCATCTGCCTGACTTAGTATAGAGACAGCCGATCTGGACGAGGTGAGACTCAGCCCTAAATGAACCGGCTGCAATAAAAAGTTTTAGCCAACTGTTGATACACCGTGAATCACCAATGAATTATTTAAAAATATTAATAAAACAAATATTCTGTGACTTTTGACTACTTGTCAGACTTAGTCTGTTATGCTAGAAAAAAGGTTAATAAAAAATGACAAATTGTAAACTAACTGTGTTAGTAACAGAACCAGCAGCAGGTAGATATTAATTCCCAAATCTGAGGGGTAATTAAAAAAATGAAGTAAAGCTTCTAAATGTTTTAATTAATACCCCTGATATCAGCAAATGATCTGCCACTGTTATATACAGTTTATTTGTTATATCTGCTGGTACAGATATTTTTCAGTAAAGCTTCTTAATTTTTTAATTACCCTGGCTTATATTAGCAAATGATCTGCCACTGTTATATACAGTTTATTTGTTATTATCTGTTGGTTCTGTAAGTACAGATATTTTGCAGTAAAGCTTCTGAAGCTTTACTACAAAATATCAGTACTTACAGAACCAACATATTAGATAATGACTAATAAACTGTATATAACAGTGGCAGATTTATATATATATATCAGCCCCATAACAAATAGGCGGAGCTAAATTATGCTAATTATGTAGGTTTGGTAAAGTGGGCGGTACTTTAGGGCAGGGGGTGTGGTAAAACATTTCATGCAAGTAATTGATAGCTGCAAAGTGTCCCTGGAAATTTTTTTCAAATGTTGGCAACTATGCCCATGGTCACTGTGGACTAGGGTAGTCTACCCCGATGTCCAAGTCAGGATGTAATTTATGTGTTTATATTTTCTGAACCTATTTGTTTATATATATTGTTCGAAAAAAAAATGTTGTTGTATACTCTGTTTGTATACCTTGTTATTTGTTATATTCAAATGTATACTTCGCCTTTGAAAAAGGGGAAGATGTGATGAGAGCAGGATGTGATGTCACTAGTTGGGGGCGGGGCTTAGGTCCAGTAGTCTGTGTCGCAGTTAGTTAGTGAAATCAACCTGACTAGATGTATGTTTCTGTGCTCTGTAATAAAATAGAGTTGTACCATCATTGCTGTGTCCTGCATATGTCCTGCATCTCATGACAGGTTTCATGTCCCTTTAACCTCTAATCCTCCAACCCCCACAATGCAAAGTATCTAATAAAACTATTAACCCCTAAACGGCAACCCTCCACATCACAAACAACTAATTAACCTATTAACTCATAAACCGCCAACCCCCACATCGCAAATTATTAATCTAAGAACTAAAGCCCCCTAATCTAACACCCCCTAAGTTAACCCCAATTAAAATACACTAACATTAAATAACATAATTCTAACTACCTTCAAAATTTATTAAAAAATAAAAATAAAAAATCCTAACTTTACATTAAAAAAAAAAAACCTAAGATTACATTAAAATCAAAAAGTTAAGATTACAAAAAATTACAAATTAAATTACAATTAGCTAACATTACATAAACCCCCCCCCCCCCCAGCCGGGCATGCGACCGGTCGCATAGAATAACAGCTCCGGTCCAAAGCCAATATGAACACCAGTTTTACATCACTTCACGGCTTATGGTGCTGCCAGTGGACTTTGTGATGTTTGAGACACTAAAATACTGTTATTCTGTTTTCAGCTGCACTTCAAGGTTGAGTCTGATTGTAGTTACAAGCATCGTGCTCTCAGTAAATTACATAGGGCGCACAGTGAGGCTCCGTTTGGCTGAAAGAGCTGTCAGTCAAATCACAGAATAAGGAAATCTATAACAGAGGCTGAATTGAAGCAGGTAACCTTACAAAACCTGTGTTTTATGGAAGTTGAATTAGATTTGAAATAAAATAAGCACATCGATTTGCTTCACATTACTAGAGGTTCCAATATATTATAAGTTAGTGAGGTGAATTTACCATCACTTTAATATTGCATGTTAAGTGAGTTTATACAGTGACGAGAACACTTTCGAAAATGCAATGCAATACACTCTCCCTTTTGTTAACAGAAAAATAAAACCATAACAATAAAATCAAAGTGAAATATATCTGTTTGGTGAATTTGAGGCCCAGATGAGGTGACTAAACATCTTTTTCTTGACAGGTAATATTTTATTTAATCACTAGTACTTCCATATTTTTCACTTGAAACAACTTTTCTGAGAAATTGTTTGTTTCTTTTAATTTTTTCATAAAACTCTGAGCAGCTTAAAGGGCCACTAAACCCCAAATCTTTCTTTCATGATTCAGATAGAGAATAGAAATTTAAACAACATTACAATTTACTTCCATTATTTATTTTGCTTCTTTTTTAAAATATCCTTAGTTGAAGAAAAAGCAATGCACATGGTGAGCCAATCACACAATGCTTCTATGTGCAGCAACCAATCAGCAGCTAGTGAGCATATCTAGATATGCTTTTCATCAAAGAATATCAAGAGAATAAAACAAATTAGATAATATAAGTAAATTAGAAAGATGTTTAAAATTGCATTCTCTTTCTAAATCATAAAAGAAAAAATGTGGGTAGCATGTCCCTTTAAAGGCAAATTTATTTTAGCCATCAAAAGACCCCTGACTGTAGCTTCCAATATTTGACCCCTCCCTTCTGACCATACATTATTAATTATAGAAAACACTTGTTCAACTGGTACAGAAGTACCAGGAAGACAAAGAATGTATTCTACTACAGCATCAAGATTTTTTACCAATATGTTTTTTTCTTTGCAATGAACAAAAAAATCTTGCCACTTTTCTTCATAATTCAAATTATGTAGTCTTGGTATATCAAATAGAATGGTGCTCAGGGGGTTAAAGCACAACAACAGAACTCTTTACCCAACTAGTATTAGTTTGCCAAAATATCACTATGATACCGGTAAGGTAAATGCACCCCTCCCTGCTGGAGAGTACTGAGCAATAATTAAACACTATTGCAAAAAAAGATTTGTAGTTCTTTAGTATAACGAGTATGAATGGCCTCGGTAAAATGTAGCCCAACACCAGAATTCTTTAACGTTTTTTTTTAGGAAAAATGTTGACAATAATAGCCTTAGTCTAGGCTTGTTTAATGAGACGGTCAAGTCCAAAAAAAACTTTCATGATTTAAATAGGGCATGTAATTTTAAACAACTTTCCAATTTACTTTTATCACTAATTTTGTTTTGTTCACGTATTCTTAGTTAAAAGCTAAACCTAGGAGGTTCATATGCTAATTTCTTAGACCTTGAAGACTGCCTCTAATCTGAATGCATTTTGACCACTAGAGGGCATTAGTTCATGTGTTTCATATAGATAACATTGAGCTCATGCATGTGAATTTACCCTGGAGTGAGCACCGATTGGCTAAAATGCATGTCTGTTAAAAGAACTGAAATAAGGGGGAAGTTAGCAGAGATTTAGATACAAGGTAATCAAAGAGTTAAAAAGTGTATTTATATAACAGTGTTGGTTATGCAAAACTGGGGAATAGGTAATAAAGGGATTATCTATCTTTTTAAACAACAACAATTCTGGTGTTGACTGTCCCTTTAAGCTATTTGAAGATTGTGGAGTTTGATAAAGTAATACTACGTTACCGTTACTGCAACACTATCTAGTAAAAGGTACTAATAAGCACTGTCACTATTTCAACTTGTTTTTTATATAGAATATATTTCAACAGGTGAGCTAGTTAAAAAAGAGAAATCCCCTGACACGGTCACGTTTCACATACGCTTCCTCATTAGGGGTACGGGGAGCAGCAAGCGAGGCCGACTTATAGCAGTGTTAGTACCTGCCTCTAAGCTATGATAGGTTGGTGACGCGGTTATCGGTTGGTTGTCAGATGTGTCAGTCACGATCGTGCGGTGCTGTATGTCTTATTGCTTAATTATGCCCCAATCAGAGCTTGCGGTTACTTAGATTACAGACTACCTGAATTGGCTGTATGGTGCTGAAGTTTTTGGTTCAATCTGTACTGTGTCCTCTAATCATATTCTTGCGATCATAGTTATTAATGCTTTAGTTATGCAGACAACTCCCACTTTGTTTACTTGAATGACATTCTCCTCTCCTATTAGAGGGGAACCAAAACCCGGCAAACCAATCATCAGGCAAATAGGGAGCACACCCCTAAAAATATGTGTTGCTCGCAGTCAATGTTGTTAACGGAGTTGATTAATTTTGCTATTAAGTGTCAGTAGAATAAAACATTGACATACTATGGAAACATTTGGTCTTATATTAATACTTCTGGTATATTATAATATATATAATGGTGACTGGACGATTTTATAATTTATTCCAAGAGTACAGTATGTGGGTGTACTGATAATCAGTGAAGAGCATACAGTGCTAATCTGAAAACTTGAATGTTACGTGTGATTGTGATAAACATTGTGAAAGTAGAGTAAATGATAATGATTTTGGCACACTCATTCATTATTGTGTTTGCTGTGTGAGGCAAAAAAGTGCTTTGAAAAAAATGTGCTAAAAAGGTGTCATTCTAATGACCATAAATAAAATAATAAGTTCGATAAAATTAACTAGAGTTAAACTAAGGTTTGCTAACGTGAATTATCTAATATAAAGTAACAATCAGTGTTGTGACAATGATATTTATGTTAGTGAAGTGCAGTGAGGCCAGAGGCTGGTGAGGCACTAGATATGATACGCCGGAGAAACACATGTACAGAGGGCCCCAAGTACCCCCAACAGGGCAGGTTTAAATGATAGCTGAACCAGTGCACAGGTGACATAATCAGGTGATGGGTGAGAGCAAGTTAGTAACCACTGAGTTACTGATCAGCTGATTACTTCACCTGTGCACTGATTCAGCTATAATGAAAACCTAGCCTGTTGGGGGTACTTGAGGACCATTGTCGAGAAACACTGCACTAAAGCACCAGCTCATTGGAAATGTATTGATTACCTGGAGAATAAAGCACACATACTCTGCTCACTAACACCCACCCACACTCTGTTCACATACACACTCACACAATTCTGTGGCACAGTGCCAGTTACTAAGCAATTAGAATGATCGCAATATCTTCTCTACTCACTACTGTATTGTAAAAATAGAAATAATTTACCATACAAGTTTTACACAAAGGACAAGTTATCAATACTGCCAACACAGCTGCTGCAATATGGTGTTCAAGAAACACACGTGCACATCCCACTTAGGTATGCTCTTCAACAAAGGACACCAAAGGATACCAAAAGAATGAATTACATAATAATAAAAGTAAAATACAAAGTTTATTTTTTTTTTGTGTGCAATTTCTATCTGAATGATGGAAATGTAATTATGACTTTCATGTTCCTTTCAAAAACTAATTTGATTTGCTGACATGGGACCAGTAACAGTTGATGCTAATTCTCAAAATATAAATAATTACAAAAGTCTATTAAAATAGCATGCTCTACCTCAATCATGAAAGTTTAATTTTAAATGTCTCCCTTTGACTATGTGTTTAACCAGTTACTTTACAGTGGCATTATTTCTAAAAACATTTAAATGCAATAATTACATATATTTTTTTAAATGACTAATTATCTCCTTTTATTAATATAAACTTGTATAAAAGCTGCACATATTAAAAACACAATGCAACAGCTTTTAATTGATTTGTGAATTACAAGTTAACAGCAGTCTTTAAATAAATGGAGACACAGAAAAATAAAAATAGATACTGCATCCTCTGACTGAACAGACATAACATATATGGGATTTGTACCTAATTAAATCAAATAACCATAAAAAAGGGAGGCTTAGCAATATTCAATGTAAAAAATGTTAGTTTAAATAATGTGGACATTGCACACTTAACTTCAAACTCTGGGTTTTAAATTATGGATTTAAATTTGAATTGACCCTTTGACTTCCTGTCAGTATTGGGTTATGCTCACTTACTGTCCCCCCCTGTTAATGAGCTGTATCTGAACACAATTTGTGAATCGCAAGAGATGAAGAATACTACTTTACTCTTCTGCTTGGTGTCATCTGTTCTTAGGTTACATCAGCTTTCAGTTGTATCACATGACCCTGCTCACTGCAGCCTCCTTCTGATTAATCTATATATCCTTCACTTGCTAGGAGGCATCAAGAGGGGTGCCTCCTATTGGTACCAATTTCTGCTGCTAATATATTGACAGAACACAGGTGGCGCTGCAGCACAGCTTTTCCTTTGACCCATGTACTGCAATGGAGAGAAGGGTTCCTGTACCTGCCTCTCCATAGCATTACATGGGGGGAAAATATTTTTTGTGGGACTTTTTTTTTGTTTTAATTAAAATTTAATTAAGCTTTGGCCACATATGGCAGGGTAGACACTGCCTCCCCTGCCTCTTATGAGTGCACGTAATTTTTTATGTGCTGTGATGGAGTGTTATGAATAATTGTAGTTAACCACTATTTGTAATTATTTGGGTTAAGAGATTAGAACTGAAAATATTCTTAAGAGGTGTGCTATAATACAGTTGTTTTACACATCTGTTAATAGAGGGATAATTATAACTGATGTGTCAGAATTACTTATATTCATAATAGGTGGGCTTCTGTGATTAAATGAATAAATAAACACTTATAAATAGGCTTACCATAATTTTTAGAGGTGAAACTGGGACCACCTGACGCGGTGCCAGTGGGCGTGTAATCAGGGGTGTGGAAAAGGGGCGGGGCATTTGCAGAACTGAACTAATTTTCCAGTTAAAGATAAATTTGACAGTTAAAAATAAGTTAAAACTAAACACTTTTTTTTTCTCTTCAAAATAACATTTTAGTAGTCAGGAGGTAATGTAAAAAAAACAAAACACTTAGTGTAACATTAAGAACTTCTTCCTTAGGATGTGTCTCTATGCATCCCATAGATAAAATGACTTTAATAATCGAATATGCAATGCAATACATATATATCTGTTTGGTGAATTTGAGGCCCAGATGAGGTGACTAAACATCTTTTTCTTGACAGGTAATATTTTATTTAATCACTAGTACTTCCATATTTTTCACTTGAAACAACTTTTCTGAGAAATTTTTGTTTCTTTTAACTTTTTCATAAAACTCTGAGCAGCTTAAAGGCAAATTTATTTTAGCCATCAAAAGACCCCTGACTGTAGCTTCCAACATTTGACCCCTCCCTTCTGACCATACATTATTAATTATAGAAAACACTCGTTCAACTGGTACAGAAGTACCAGGAAGACAAAGAATGTATTCTACTACACCATTAAGATTTTTTACCAATATTTTTTTTTCTTTGCAATGAACAAAAAAATGTTGCCACTTTTCTTCATAATTCAAATTTTGTGTTGGCCAAACTTCTTCCCTAGAAGCCCAAAAAGCTCTTAGCAATAACAACCTCATAAAATAATTGATCAATGTTTATTTCTTGCTTGCCTATCTTTTTATTGATCGTAACTGAAGACTCCTCAACAGTTGGCCAAGATATGTCTCCAGAATTTAACCAAAGTCTTCTGCCTTTCCAAAGCTTTCCTTCCATAGGTCTAGGTATGAAAGACATCTTTCATAAAATCTTTCAACACTGCATGAAATTCAGACACTTGAAAGGGAAATGGATAGGACTGAGCTGGTTGTTAATGGTTCTAGCAGCCGGAATGGGGAGGATTCAGATGAGGAGACTCCAGGATGTAGCTGGGTCACTGTTAGAGGGCGAAGTAAAGGTAAGCGGAAGAGACAGGCCAGTTCTGAGCTGGTACACGCCAATAGATTTGCTAGATTAAGGGAAGATGTTGGGGATATCAGTTCAGGGGTTGCAGTGTCAGGGAGGGCTGTTTTGCCTACTGTAGTCTTTTAGTTGTGGAAGAGCAGCATACTATGGTGGGCAGTCCTTCAGTCATGGAAGAGGGGCATACTATAGCTAACAATCCTTCAGCCATGGAAGAGGGGCATACATGTAAGGGACTGAGGCAGATGTTGGTGGTAGGAGACTCTACTATTAGGAAGGTTGATAGGGTAATTTGTCATCCAGACCCTTTACATACAACAGTTTGCTGTCTTCCAGGGGCTCGTGTTAGGCATATTGTGGAGCGTATTGATAGATTGTTAGAGGGATATGGGTCTGATCCTGCAGTCATGGTACATATTGGTACTAATGAAGTAATCGGCGGGAGATGGAGAGTCCTAAAAATGCCTTCAGGGAGTTAGGTAGCAAGCTTAAAGCAAGGACCTCCAAGATATTACCAGTGCCGTGTGTTAACTCAGTAAGGTAGAAGGAGCTAAGGTCTGTTAATTCATGGTTAAAAACATGGTGTAAAAATGAGGGGTTTGACTTTTTAGAACACTGGGCTGATTTTTCACTAGGGTATAATTTGTACAGTAAGGATGGATTGCATCTGAATGACATGGGTGCAGGTGTGTTGGGGGAAAGGATGGTAGCACGTTTAGAGAACCTTTTAAACTAGGCAAAGGGGGGAGGGTCAGTTAGAACACAATAGAACAGAGAGATCAGTCTGTGAATATGTCACTCCCTTAATATCTCAAGGAAGGGATGACTTAAGAAATGTCACATTAGAAAGTATAGAGGAAAGCACACCAAGTAGCAGCAGAAAGCACATGAAAATTAATTGTATGACAACAAATGCAAGAAGCATGACAGGTAAAATGGGGGAGCTGACGCTCTTAGTTGCAGAAGAGGACTATGATGTTATCAGTATAACTGAAACTTGGTGGGATGATTCACATGACTGGGCAGTTAACTTAGAGGGTTATACTTTATTTAGGAGGGACAGGAATAATAAAAGGGGTGGAGGAATCTGCATGTATATTAAACCTAACCTTAAAGGGACAGTCTACACCAGAATTTTTATTGTTTTAAAAGATAGATAATCCCTTTATTACCCATTTCCCAGTTTTGCATAACTAACACAGTTATAATAATATACTTTTAACCTCTGTGATTATCTTGTATCTAAGCCTCTGCAAACTGCCCCTTTTTTCAGTTCTTTTGACAGACTTGCAGTCTAGCCAATCAGTGCCTGCTCCCAGATAACTTCTCGAAAAACACCCTCTAGTGGTGAAAAACTGTTAAAATGCAATCTGAAAGAGGTGGGCTTCAAGGTCTAAGAAATTAGCATATGAACCTGCTAGGTTAAGCTTTCAACTAAGAATACCAAGAGAACAAAGCAAAATTGGTGATAAAAATAAATTGGAAAATTGTTTTAAAATTACATGCTCTATCTGAATCATGGAAGTTTATTTTGGCCTAGACTGTCTCTTTAAACCTACAATAAGGGAAGATATTTATGATACAAGTGACAATGTAGAGACCCTGAGGGTTGAAATAAAGAGAGGGGGGAAAAATCCTAAAAAAATATTACTAGGAACATGCTACAAGCCCCCCAACATTAGTGACCCGGAGGAAACTCAACTACTTATCCAAATAGGTAAGGCTGCTAATAACAGTGCTGTAATTATGGGAGATTTTAACTACCCTGATATAAACTGGGCCAATGAAACTAGTAATTCAGCTAAGGGGGATAGATTTTTAAATGTTCTCAGGGATAACTTCTTGTCACAATTAATAGAGGAGCCAACTAGGAGTAACGCTATATTGGATTTAGTGCTATCAAACAATACAGATATAATATCAAACATAGAAGTCAAAGAACATTTGGGTAACAGTGATCATAACATGGTCACATTTGAAATCTCTTTTCATATGCAGTGTCTTAAAGGTTTAACTAAGACTTTTAATTTCAAGAAAGCAAAATTCAGCGATTTAAGGAAATCATTAAATAATATAAATTGGGACAATGTATTCTCTAATAAAAATACAGAGTATCGTAAATGGATAATATTTAAAAATGTGTTAAATAAATATACATATCAACAAATACCATATGGTTATAAAAATCAAAAATCGAGGGGGCGGAGCCGGCCGGGAGCGAGAATGGTCGCAACTACATAGTGCTCTGATACTAGCCCTAGGGTACAGCTCTGTATAAGGGACAAGAGTCTTTGAATTTTTATAGGACATGCTCCGCTGAGACACAGGCACAATCTGAAGCCACCCAATCAACTTTGGCTCACATTTAAGCACGGTGCTGCCGCAAGCTACAGACGACATTGCGGCCTACAAAGAAAATGCGCATATCTCGCTCAGAAGCTGATCGGCGCGAAGGCATAAGGATCCCTTTCACTTGCAGTGAGTAGCGATTACACCCACTAAGCCGACCGCTAACACCGTAATTACACATCTAATGAGGAGACCTTGAATCCATAGGGCGATGCTGCGCTGAGCCTTTTCTTATATCAAATCTCCATTACACCTACCATAACTCCACGTGAGAGGCGAGGCGCAGTATTCCCTCAAGCTTAATACCCCAGGTTTCACGATGCGTTATACAAAAGACACTAAGGTTAAACCTCCTGCACAAGTGGGTCTTTTTTTTACACAGAATTACTCCTTCTGAGAAACATATAGACTGTTGACTTTTTTCATAGATCGCTACTCACAGGATATCTATTTATATCTGGCTGCATGGTGCATTCAATATACTTGCCATAACTAATAACGGTTAAGGTTACATATCAGGCAACGTTCCAACAGTTTCAGCATATGCAGTTCACATGCCTAACTACCACATGAGTGAGATCTGACACTATTTAACACAA
This sequence comes from Bombina bombina, assembly GCF_027579735.1. NCBI lineage: Eukaryota > Metazoa > Chordata > Amphibia > Anura > Bombinatoridae > Bombina > Bombina bombina. Next base: position 1,574,801,506 of record NC_069499.1, read on the forward strand.
CAATCTACTCGTGTAGAGGGGAATTGCTGACCGGATTAATAAACCCTTAAAGTCTCATAAAAAAAAAAAAATTTAAACAGAGAAAAGAAAAAAGGAGCTTACTATTTTACTCAACATGACCACCAAAAGAACATCTAGGATAGACAAGACTGGGAAAACATCTATTCCTACTGGGGCAAAGATGGATGCTTACTTTAAAACAACAGAGACGGTCATCCCGTCACCCCAATCCCCAGTATCTAACGACTCAGAAGACAGGGGTTCAGCATTGCCACGTCAAGACACAGATCACCCTCTCACAAAAGCTGACCTGTTGCTGTTACCCTCCAAAGAAGACTTTAAAGTGTTCATGGTTCAAGTGAGCCAGATGATTAAAGACAGCCTCACAGAAGTGAAAAGAGAAATAACAGATCTGGGTCAGAGAATATTGCAAATTGAAGAACAAACTGAGGAATTAACTTCGGACACTAACAATATGGCGTGCGAAATGGAGCAACAAAATGCCACCATTCTTTTATTACAATCTCAAATAGAAGATTTAGATAATCGTAACAGAAGACAGAATCTAAGAATCAGAGGGGTACCCGAAGATATTACACCCCCACAAATAAATTCATATCTTCAGCAACTTTTTGAACATTTACTTAAAAACAACGCTGCTTCCCCTCTGGTTCTAGATAGAGCTCACAGAGCACTCAGACCACAACCATCAGCAAAAGAACCTCCACGAGACATCATAATAAAGTTTCATAAATACTCTGATAAAGAAGATATCCTAACAGCATCCAGGAAGCAGTCTCCAATAAGCTTTCAAGGAAAAGACATTCAAATATACGCGGACCTTAGTCCTACAACTCTTTTCAAAAGAAAGGAAGCCAGATACTTAACACTACACCTCAAAGATTTGGGTATACCCTATCGCTGGGGCTTTCCCTTCTCCTTAAAAGTGATTAAAGAAAATAAGATCTACACCTATCGAGACCCAGAAGATATTGAGACTTTTTGCTCTGACTTGGGCATCCCAACGCCCTCTTTACCATCCATATCTGAAAACAAGAACCCAAAGGATGCCCACAAACCTAAGCCTCAAAGACCTGAGTGGACCACTGTTTCCAGGAAAAGAAAAGGCTTCCCATCCTCAGGCGGAACCCCCTCAGGATCCAAAGAAAGACCTCCATGAAATGAACATAGACAGTGTTTTCTTGTCTCCTCCTAGACATTAGGAACTATGTACTGTTCCAGTTACCGCTTCAAATAATGTTTTTTTCTTTTTTATCTTTTGAATGTACACCTCTTGTCCCTTGTCTCCTCTTCATATTGTTTCCTTTACCCTGGGAGTAGTAACATCTCTTGATGTTCACCCCCTATAACCTTACTTCTAACCCTAATCCCAAATTTATTTGCTATATTGGAAGATATAGCCTTACTTTGTGTTTAGTCAATGTTTTGCTGCACACATTTTTTGTATTTGTTTGGTTTGTCAGTTTTATTGTTCTAATGTTTATTTGTTCACACAGGCAATATGATGCTTCATCCCAGCTTTTCCTTTTCCTCTGTATATCACTTCTCATTCCCTCTGGGGGGGGGGGAGACCGACAGAATCCACCCTTTTTGAAGATCCAGGTAAGAAACCCATAGATATTAGACGACAACACACACATTTTAAGAATGACACATAGAACAGTGAACTTCCTTTCGCAAAATGCGAATGGGCTCAATTCTCCTATAAAGCGATCAATTGCTCTGAGAGAGTTTGAAAAATATAACAATTCAATTATATTTATCCAGGAGACACATTTTTTAAACACTGCTGAACCCAAATTCCTCTCTAAGTTTTATCCCACTGGGTATTTTGGATCAACCCATAAGAAAAAAAACGGGGTTGGGACATTATTTCATAAGAACATAGAATTTCAATTATTACATAAAGTCTCCGATAAAGAAGGCAGAATCCTAATCCTAGTGGGACTCCTGTTCCAGCGCCCAATCACGTTGGTGAACGTTTATGCTCCTAACTCTAAGAGAGTACCCTTCTTTAAGAAACTCACAGCCCTAATTGCAGAACATAGGAAGGGATCTCTAATCATAGGGGGTGATTTTAACGTTATCCTCGACCCCAAATTAGACTCTACTTCCACTAAACCTAACCCCACATCAAGGCCCCCAAATATAGTTTATGACTTTCTCAAAAAATCAGGCGTAGTTGACATTTGGAGGATACAACACCCTCTTCAGCGTAACTATTCATTCTTCTCTAACCCATGGTCTCAGTACACCCGCATTGACTATCTATTAGTTGACCAACTGAGTCTAGGACAAGTTAGGGACTCTGACATAAGCCCGACGGCCTGGTCGGACCACTCTCTTATTACGCTCTCTATGGAATGGTCAGAAGGCCCGTCATGCCCTTTTATATGGAGGTTAGACGAGTCCCTACTACATCACACTCCCACTAATATTAAAATGCTCCAGACCATACAAGAATATTTTCAACATAACTCACTGCCTGAAATCTCACCACGTACCCTATGGGACGCGCATAAAGCCGTAGTCAGAGGAGAGTACATTAAACAGAGGTCTAGGCTGCGAAAACAATTTAATCTAGCTATAACTCATAACACGGACAAGTTGAACTCCCTAGAATTACAACACAAACAGACCCCTAAGGACTCTAAGATTCAAATAGAACTGACTAAGGTTAGGAAAGAACTAAATCACTTATTGACTAGAGAGGCTCAGAGACGAGCTCTCTACCTGAGAAAGGTATATTTCCATGAGGGCAACCGAGCTGGCGCGTTCCTAGCAAGAGCCCTGAGAGCAAAAACCACTAAATCACACATATATAGTATAAAAAAGGCTGATGGGACTGTAACACACGACAGCAAGCAGATAGCAGACCAATTTAGTAAATACTATCATCAACTGTATAACCTTGGAGAAGACTCCTCCTCATCCCACACTACACAAATGAGCGAATACATTGAAGGAGCACAATTAAACACACTCACGGCGGCCCAAACAGAGAAAATGGAGGAACCAATTACACTGTTGGAAATCCTCAACACCATCAAAGACCTTCCCATGAGAAAAAGCCCTGGCCCTGATGGCCTTACAAACGCCTACTATAAACAATTTAAAAATATATTAGCCCCGCATCTATTAGAATTGTTTAACTCAATAGACGATAATAGACTGCTTTCACACACGATGCAGGAGGCCCACATAGCAGTTATCCTAAAACCAGACAGAAATCCTGAAGACACCAGTAATTACAGACCAATCTCATTATTACATTCTGATCTGAAGATCCTGGGCAAAATTCTATCTAAAAGAATAAATTCTATAATTCAAGATCTGATACATACGGACCAGGTTGGTTTTGTCCCGTCACGTGAGGCACGGGACAACACCATAAGAGCGATTCTTCTGGCCTCTCATGCCCAACATAATAAAATTAAATCAGTCTTTATCACAGTCGACGCTGAGAAGGCTTTCGACCGTATAAACTGGAGCTTTCTCAGGGTCACATTAAAATCTTTCGGTTTTGGAGAGAAAATGATAAATAGAATTTTTAGTTTATACTCCTCCCCGTCAGCTAGAGTGAGAGTCAATGGTGCCCTCTCGGATCCCTTTCAAATTACCAATGGTACCCGACAGGGTTGCCCATTGTCCCCATTACTTTTTATACTATCTATGGAGGTCCTAGCATCTTATGTCAGAATGAACCAAAGTATCTTAGGAATCCCAATTGGCCCTCATGATTTCAAAATTGCCCTATATGCAGATGATTTGCTGTTTTCATTGACCTCACCGAGTACTACAATACCCGTCCTTCTAGAAACACTCCAAAAATTTGGTAACTTTTCTAATTTTTCTATAAATCTTCAAAAATCGGAAATTCTGAATATCTCTATGGATCCCATTGACTTTCAACAACTAGCACAAACTTGCTCCCTCAAATTACAACCTGAATCAGTTAAATACTTAGGCATTGTCCTCTCCCCCAATTATACCACATTATTTGAGAAAAACTATAGACCCTTACTACAAAATATACAAAAAGACCTCTCAACGTGGTCGGACAGACCTTTATCTTGGTGGGGGAGGATTCAATCCATAAAAATGACCACTTTGCCCAGGATTCTTTATATCTTACAAACTATTCCCATTTCTCTTCCCAACAGTTACATATCTCAACTACAATCTATAATCAATGCCTTTGTATGGGGCACACTGAAACCTCGGATAAATAGAAATACATTATATAGGACCACTGACATGGGAGGGCTAGGCCTGCCAAATATTAGGGAGTATTACATGGCAGTCACTCTACAGAGAGTTTTGGACTGGCATGGCTCTACGGACAATAAGGCCTGGGTGTCCATAGACTCACATTTACTACAGATCCCAAAAGTGGGGGCGGTTTGCTGGGTACCTGGGGAACTCAGACCAATGCAATGCAAGACACTAGCTATACATAGACATCTTTTCCATACTTGGGACTTGATCAGATCTACTAAAAAATACATTACTCATCTTCGTTCACCTCTCTTCCCAATCCCTCAGAATGCAGAATTAGTAGGGGGACTAGACAACAAATTTCGCAGAACTCAGGATTGGGATTATACATGGCCCCTGGCCAAGTTTGTAGAAAATGGGAAATTAATAAGCACAGATAAATTTATTGAATTGTGTGGGGGACGCCCTGGGAACTGGCTAAAACATGCACAACTTTCACACTATATAGCATCTTCCCCACATAAAGCAGACCTCCTGAGATCACCCACACCATTTGAATCACTATGCTTACAGAATAAAACAATCTGCCACCCTTTGTCGTTGTCCCATAGGCTACTACAAACCCATGACAATGCATTACTCCCTACTTACACAATCAAATGGCAACAAGACTTACACCTAGACTTGGACAAGATAGAGTGGAGAAATATTTTTCACAAAACACGTAAATCGTCTACCTCGCCACAAATCTTAGAACTAAATTTTAAAGTTCTTACAAGATGGTATTTGACCCCCACTCGCCTACATTCAATTTACCCCGAGGCATCTAGGATGTGTTGGAGAGGCTGTGGAGGACACGGTTCTTTAATTCACATATGGTGGCAATGCCCTAAGATAACACCTTTATGGCAATCAATAGAATCTTTTCTTAAGAAAATCCTCACACAGCACTTTTCACTAACCCCAAGAATAGCATTATTAAATGACCTCCCCAAAGTTAAATGTAGATTGAGATCCCTCCTTATACAGATCTGCCTTAATGCCGCAAAATCATTAATAGCCAGACACTGGAAGAGCCTCCTAACCCCCTCAAAAGATATGTGGATTGACAGAGTTGATGAACTCCTAGACCTAGAGGAATACGGCCATCTTAAAAATAATTCTCGCATAACATTCCCGGAGATCAAATTTTTATGGGATGAATACACATATAGTTCATAGCATACCACTTATATTTGACCTTATGGGAACCAGCCTATGGACGTGCTTGGACCGGTCTCCCCCCCCCCCTCCCCCTCCGGGGGCACCCTTTCCCCCTCCTTAGCTCCTGCTCTTTTCCTTACTCTTACTATTCTTTTTACTTCTCTCCTCCGTTCCTCACTCTTCTTTTCATTTCTCTCTTCTTCTCGACTTTCCTCTCTTCTTGTATTGCATCATGAATCCTAATTGCATGAGAAATGTCCTGTATGGAATCTGCTTATGTCTCCCCACACTATAGTGACGCTACATATATAATAATCTACTCCGCAGAGGAGATCCGGTTAAGGTATGGGAAATGAGAACTTTATACCCCATGAAGAGAAATGGACTTCTTTCAGCTGGATTGTAGCTTCCATAAGTACTTTGTTAAGTGAACAAAGTTGTTTATGTTTATTTTTTATAAGTTTAATTGTTTGTATAAGTTTGTGTTGGAAAAAATACACACAAAAGACTAGAAAGTAACCTTAACCTGTGTATTATGGCACCAATTACCCTTTGTACAAGATGTAACAAGACAACCCTTGGTGTTTGTTTAACATTTATTGTATGTAATCTTTCTTCAATAAATATATAAAAAAAAAAAAAAAATCAAAAATCAAAGCCGTTATGGCTAAATAAAAATGTGTTAAGTAGTGATGTCGCGAATAGTTCGCCAGCGAACATAGTATGTTCGTGTTCGCCGTGGCGGGCGAACATATGCATTGTTCAATCCGCCCGTATTCGTCATCATTGAGTAATACTTTGACCCTGTACCTCACAGTCAGCAGGCACATTCCAGCCAATCAGCAGCAGACCCTCCCTCCCTCCCAGACCCTCCTACCTCCTGGACAGCATCCATTTTAGATTCATTCGGAAGCTGCATTCTTAGGGAGAGGAGGGACAGTGTAGCTGATGCTGATTAATAGGGAAATCGATAGCTAGGCTAGTGTATTCAGTGTCCACTACAGTCCTGAAGGACTCATCTGATCTCTGCTGTAAGGACAGCACCCCAATAAGGGCTGCTTTTTTTTTCCCCTGTGTAATCTAATTGCAGTTGCCTGCCTGCCAGCGTGTGTGTCAGGCTCACAGCGTATACTGTGCCCACTTGCCCAGTGCCACCACTCATATCTGGTGTAACTGTAGTTTAAATATAAAAAAACAACACTTTTTTGACTGTGTTAAATAATAGCAGTCAGTTTTCTTTCTTCACACGTGTGCGTTTCAGTGCCTGCCTGCCAGGGCACAGTGTCACCCCAGTGCAACTCATATCTGGTGTAACAGTAGTTTAAATATAACAAAAACAACACTTTTTTGACTGTGTTAAATAATAGCAGTCAGTTTCCGTCACACGTGTGCGTTTCAGTGCCTGCCAGGGCACAGTGTCACACCAGTGCAACTCATATCTGGTGTAACAGTAGTGTACATTTAAAAAAAAAAAATACAATTTTGACTGTAATAGATTGAATAGCAGTTAGTTGTCTGCAAGCGTGTGTGTCAGACCTACAGCATCTATTCTGCCAACTTCTGCTAGTGCACAGTGCCACTCATATCTGTTGTCACAGTAGCTTGCAAGCATAGTACCACTAATCGGAAAAAAAAATGACAGGCAGAGGCAGGCCACCCCGCAGGGGCCGTCGTGTTCGTGGTGCTGTGATTCCCTTTGGCCCTAGAATAATGCCCAGTGTTCAGAGGCCATGTACCCCAAACTCAAACATTTCTGACTCTGAGGACATAGTTGACTGGCTCGCACAGGACACCCAATCTTCTACAGCTTCCGCTCGGAACCTTGACGCACCATCCTCCTCCAGCTTAGCTTCGGGCACCTCTCAAGTTACCACTCGCCCGCCTGCCGCCACCACCAACACTAGCACCACAGCCGCTTCACTTGATCTGTCAGAGGAGTTATTTACATATCATTTGGAAGAAATGAGTAATAGTGATGCGCAACCATTATTGCCAGAGGATGTAGATAACAGGGATATGTCTCAGTCAGGCAGCATTACACACATGGATGTACGGTGTGATGATGATGATGTTGTACCCGCTGCTGCTTCCTTTGTTGACTTGTCAGATACAAGTGAAGCGGTTGATGATGACGATGTGTCTGTGGATGTCACGTGGGTGCCCGCTAGAAGAGAAGAAGAAGAGGGGAAAGTTCAGATGGGGAGACAGAGAGGAGGAGGAGACGAGTTGGAAGGAGGGGGAAGTCGTCGCAAGGAGCTAGTGGCACAGTCAGACAGCATGCATCGGCACCCGGGGTCAGCCAGACAGCACACCAATCAACGCATGCTGTTGCCACCACCAGAATGCCGTCACTGCAGAGCTCAGCAGTGTGGCATTTTTTTGTGTGTCTGCCTCTGACAACAGTGATGCCATTTGCAACCTGTGCCAAAAGAAACTGAGTCATGGGAAGTCCAACACCCACCTAGGTACAACTGCTTTGCGAAGGCACATGATTGCACATCACAAACGCCTATGGGATCAACACATGAGAACAAGCAGCACACAAACTCAAAGCCGCCATCCTCCTCCTGGTCCAGCATCTTCAGCCACGTCAACCACTGCTGTCCTCCTTGCCCCCTCTCAACCATCTGCCACTCCGTGTCTCGCCTTGAGCAGTTCCTGCTCATCTGCCCACAGTCAGGTGTCTGTCAAGGACATGTTTGAGCGTAAGAAGCCAATGTCACAAAGTCACCCCCTTGCCCGGCATCTGACAGCTGGCTTGACTGAACTTTTAGCCCACCAGCTTTTACCATACAAGCTGGTGAAGTCTGTACTCGAGCCTGTACTCGATTGTGCAAAAGGAAGTAATGGCATGTCTGGCACACAGTGTTGGGGCAAGGGTCCATATGACCACTGATACCTGGTCTGCAAAGCATGGTCAGGGCAGGTATATCACTTGCACTGCGCATTGGGTAAACCTGCTGACGGCTGCCAAGCATGGAATGCGTGGCTCTGCAGAGGAGCTGGTGACACCGCCATGACTTGCAGACAGGCCTGCTGCCACCTCCTCTAATCCTCCTACTCCATCCTCTTCCATAACCTCCTCGGCTGAGTCCTCTTCTTCTGCCTCATCTTGCTCCACATCAACGGCACCCCAGGTACTATTCCACATCCCGGATACGGTAGTGTCACGCCGTATTGGGGTTCACTTGCCTGAAAGCAGAGAGTCACACCGGACCAGCACTCCTGTCCGCCCTGAATGCACAGGTGGATCAGTGGCTGACTCCGCACCAACTGGAGATCGGCAAAGTGGTTAGTGACAACAGAAGAAATTTGGTGGCGGCATTGAATTTGGGCAAGTTGACACATGTGCCGTGCATGGCACATGTGTGTAATCTGATCGTACAATGCTTTGTGCATAAGTACCCAGACTTACAGGACGTCCTGAAGCAGGCCAGGAAGGTGTGTGGCCATTTCAGGCGTTCCTACATGGCCATGGCGCACTTTTCAGATATCCAGCGGCGAAACAACATGCCGGTGAGGCGCTTGATTTGCTACAGCCCGACACATTGGAATTCAACACTCCTAATGTTCGACCGCCTGATCCAACAAGAAAAAGCCGTTAACGACTATTTGTATGAACGGGGTGCTAGGACAGCCTCTGCAGAGCTGGGAATTTTTTTGCCACGTTACTGGACGCTCATGCGCAATGCCTGTAGGCTCATGCGTCCTTTTGAGGAGGTGATAAACCTAGTCAGTCGTACCGAAGGCACCATCAGCGACATCATACCATTTGTTTTCTTCCTGGAGCATGCCCTGCGAAGAGTGCTGGATCAGGCCATAGATGAGCGTGAAGAGCAAGAGTTGTGGTCACCATCACCACCAGAAACAGCCTTATCAGCATCGCTTGCTGGACCTGCGGCAATGCTGGAAGAGGATTGTGAGGAAGAGGAGTCAGAGGAGGAATGTGGCTATGAGGAGGAGGAGAAAGACCAACCACAACAAGCATCCCAGGGTGCTCGTTGTCACCTATCTGGTACCCATGGTGTTGTACGTGGCTGGGGGGAAGAAGATACCTTCAGTGAGATCACTGAGGATGAGGAACGGGACATGAGTAGCTCGGCATCCAACCTTGTGCAAATGGGGTCTTTCATGATGTCGTGCCTGTTGAGGGACCCTCGTATAAAAAGGCTGAAGGAGAACGACCTATACTGGGTGTCCACGCTACTAGACCCCCGGTATAAGCATAAAATGCCTGAAATGTTACCGAATTACCGCAAGTCGGAAAGGATGCAGCAGTTCCAAAATAAATTAAAAAGTATGCTTTACACAGCGTATAAGGGTGATGTCACAGCACAACGGGAATCTAACAGGGGAAGAGGTGAAAGTAATCCTCCTCCTCCCACGATCACGCCGGCAAGGACAGGACGCTTTACAGACATGTTGTTGATGGAGGACATAGGAGCTTTTTAACTCCTATGCATCGCCACAGCACTTCGGGGTCCACCCTCAGAGAATGACTTGACCAACAGGTAGCAGACTACCTCGCCTTAACTGCAGATATCGACACTCTGAGGAGCGATGAACCCCTTGACTACTGGGTGTGCAGGCTTGACCTGTGGCCTGAGCTATCCCAATTTGAGATAGAACTTCTGGCCTGCCCCGTTTCAAGTGTCCTGTCAGAAAGGATCTTCAGTGCAGCAGGAGGTATTGCCACGGAGAAGAGAAGTCGCCTAGGTCAAAAAAGTCTAGATTACCTCAACTTTATTAAGATGAATGAGGGATGGATCCCGAAGGGACTGACAGTGGGCGATACATTCGCCTAAAAAAGGACTGATGAGATGAGCTGCCTTGGGCTAAAAATGGTCCACATGCTGCTGTATTTTATCTCTGAATGCCGGATGACTTGCGTGACTTAACCGCCACCAACTAGGGTTCAAGCCGCAATGTTTTAGGGCACTTTCTGCCTGGGAATCAAACATCAATTTTTCTGGCCGCTGCTACAGCAGCGGCTGCAACAATACCTAATTTTTCAGGCATGTGTACATGTCTAATTTTTCTGGCCTCTGGTGCTGCTCTGTGGCTTCAAAAACCAAACCAAAAAAAAGGTACATAACAGGGATTAAACTGATAGGAATAGAACTACTTAACACACCACTCCTATCTGGTGGCACATTAGATTGCATGCGCAGTGCCCCAAATTTGAAGTAGGAGGACCGACCAAGCATCTTTTTTCATCTCCCGGTTCCTAAAATCGATGCCATATACATGACCCCTGATAGGGGACGTAACAGGGATTAAACTGATAAGAATAGTACTACTTAACACACCACTCGTATCTGGTGGCACATTAGATTGCACGCGCAGTGCCACAAATTTGAAGTAAGAGGACCGACCCAGACTCTTTTTCCATCTCCTGGTTCCTAAAATCAATGCCATATACACGTCTCCTGATAGGGGACGTAACAGGGATTAAACTGATAAGAATAGAACTACTTAACACACCACTCATATCTGGTGGCACATTAGATTGCACGCGCAGTGCCCCAAATTTGAAGTAGGAGGACCGACCAAGAATCTTTTTCCATCTCCTGGTTCCTAAAATCGATGCCATATACACGTCCCCTTATAGGGGACGTAACAGGGATTAAACTGATAAGAATAGAACTACTTAACACACCACTCATATCTGGTGGCACATTAGATTGCACGCGCAGTGCCCCAAATTTGAAATAGGAGGACCGACCAAGCATCTTTTTCCATCTCCCGATTCCTAAAATCGATGCAATATACACGTCCCCTGATAGGGGACGTAACAGGGATTAAATTGATAGGAATAGTACTACTTAACACACCTTATAATAACGCAGAGAGAGGCAACGCAGAGAGAGGAGTCTGAAGAAGAGGAGTCAGAGGAGGAAGGTGGCTTTGAGGAGGTGGAAAACCAAACACAGCAGTCATCCCAGGGGGCTTGTTGTCACCTTTCGGGGACCCTTGGTGTTGTACGTGGCTGGGTGGAGGAAGAGACCTTCAATGACATCAGTGAGGACAAGGAACGGGACATGGCTAGCTTGGTATCCAACCTTGTGCAAATAGGGAGTTTGCGGTTGTGCAAATGGACTGTTTGCGGTTGTTTGCGGTGCGTTAAAGGGACAGTCTAGGCCAAAATAAAGTTTCATGATTCAGAAAGAGCATGTAATTTTAAACAATTTTCCAATTTACTTTTAGCACCAATTTTGCTTTGTTCTCTTGGCATTCTTAGTTGAAAGCTTAACCTAGGAGGTTCATATGCTAATTTCTTAGACCTTGAAGCCCACCTCTTTCAGATTGCATTTTAACAGTTTTTCACCACTAGAGGGTGTTAGTTCATGTATTTCATATAGATAACACTGTACTCGTGCATGAGAAGTTATCTGGGAGCAGGCACTGATTGGCTAGACTGCAAGTCTGTCAAAATAACTGAAAAAAGGGGCAGTTTGCAGAGGCTTAGATACAAGATAATCAAAGAGGTTAAAAGTATATTATTATAAATGTGTAAGTTATGCAAAACTGGGAAATGGGTAATAAAGGGATTATCTATCTTTTAAAACAATAAAAATTCTGGTGTAGACTGTCCCTTTAAATGGGGAGTTTGGTCTGTCACTATGAAGCGGGCGTAACCCTTACACTACCTGATCGATACAACAGCATACCTGATGTTTTAAAGCACGTTATTCCAAACAATTTAGGAATGTTAGGTGATTTATGCCCTTTATGGCTTAAAACCAGACTCTGCATCAACTATGTAATTTTCCATGGGAGATTTTCCATGGATCCCCCTCCGGCATGCCACAGTCCAGGTGTTGGTCCCCTTGAAACAACTTTTTCATCACTATTGTGGCCAGAAAGAGTCCCTGTGGGTTTTAAAGTTTGCCTGCCTATTTAAGTCTATGGCGGTTCGCCCGGTCGCGAACAGTTGTGGAAGTTCGCGTTCGACGTTCGCGAACCCAAATTTTTAGGTTTGCAACATCACTAGTGTTACGAGAAATTAGGAAAAAACGTAGGGCATTTAAATTATTAAAAGAAAATAGTACAGACTCAACATACAATATTTATAAGGAATGTAACAAAACATGCAAAAAAGCAATCAAATTAGCCAAAATTGAAAATGAAAAAATGTATTGCCAAGGATTCAAAGTTTAACCCTAAAAGGTTCTTTAAGTACATAAATAGCAGAAAATCTAAGAAGGATAATATAGGTACATTAAAATGCGTGGAGGGTAGCATGATAAATAATGACAGGGAGAAGGCTGAGGCACTAAACCAGTTTTTTTCTTCAGTATACACAAGAGAGGAACCATTGGATGATACTTTGGAACAAAATAGAAAATGTCAGCCCATACCATTAACTGGGTTTTGTTTAGAGGATATCAGGAAAAAACTGGATAATATTAAGGTAAATAAAACTCCAGGCCCAGATGGAATACACCCAGGGGTGTTAAGGAAACTTAGCACTGTTATAGACAAACCTCTACTTTGAGAAAGGTCAATGAAGACCGAAACCGGTTGACTGGTAAGGAGTATTTTAATTGTGATCACATTAAGAAGCCATCTGCACTATTGTTTGCCTTTCCTTTTTTGGCAGGTAAGGGACAACATTGCAAGTTGGAATTATTTGTTAACTACTGCCCAAGAAGATTTCTACATAATCAGCAGTCGGGATCCATATTGAGACAGACTATAGCAAGATTCTTATTATCCAATTTTAATATTTATTTGGACTTTTAAGCATTTTATGTTATATGATCCGTTTTTTAACCCAATGTTATATGGTCTCTTTTAATTAACATCTCGAGGCTCTTTGAGCAAGTCCCTTATATCTAGCTCAGCAACTCTGAGCCCTTTAGATTCGAATTTTAGGGTATCAATTTAGAGCCTGAGTTCAATTTCAATCCAATCACAAAGTTTTGCCACTATTCAGTGTTTATAACAGATATTTGTTCACATCACATCACAGTTTGCAAGCAGAAACACATTTGAACACACGTTAAAGTTGTGCTGTTGTTTTTATTTGGTTCTATTTATGCTTTATGTTTGCATTAGTTGATTTGTCAAAAATTCACTTGTATATCGTTTTATTTTGAATTCATTGTTTATTTTGAAAATAAGGTTCACACACCCCTGCAATATTTTTCTCACATTTTTTCACTTGTTAGGATTTACACCCTTTTTGGATAAACACATAGGCACAACCTCAGGTCTTATATTTTGAATTCAGGTTCTAGACATACCTGTAACATTTTTTGTCCACCTGTTAGGATTTACATAATTTTGGATAAACACATAGGCAAAGCCCCAATTCGGAGCCACTTACATTTCACACCCACCGGTTTCAAGCAACCTGGAATCTATCCACCTGTGCATTGTAACCAATTGTTTTTAAAAATAGTGTGCATAAGCGCTCCTAGCATTCACATATTAGAATTCAAGTTTTATGCGATAGACATTATTTGTTAGATGTTTTTTGTTGTTATTAATTGTTCTACAAGCATTTTTAAATTGTTCCAAGTGTTTCAATATATAGTTTAAAGTGTAACATGGATCCATGACTAATTGTTGTATAATTTTAAATGTACCAACTTTTTTATCTTATGTATTAAATCATATTATTTCAACCTATTTTTACCTTTGGTATTTGACTATCTGCCCATAGACCCTGCCTACGTTGTTTGGTGCTCTGATATCCAATCTTAAAATTGAATCCACCCTTGGCAACTAGGTGCCAATTTATTAGAGCTGGAGGTCTGTTGCGTTATATAGTTGGCGCTTAGTTATCACCTTTCCATACTTAGATTTTGCAAAGGCATTTGATACAGTGCCACATGAGAGATTAATGCATAAAATTAAGGGACTGGGAATAGCTGAAAATGTTAGCTCATGGATAAATAACTGGATAAAAGATAGGGAGCAACGAGTAGTAGTAAATGGATCATACTCAGATTGGACAAAGGTAATCAGTGGCGTCTCCTAGGGATCAGTACTGGGCCCTGTTCTTTTTAATATTTTTATAAATGACCTTGAGCAAGGATTAAATAGCGACATCTCTATTTTTGCAGATGATAGTAAGTTAAGTAAGGTCATTAGGTCAGAGCAGGACGAACTCTCATTACAAAGGGATTTGCAAAAATTAGAACTATGGGCAAGTAAATGGAAAATGAGATTTAATACGGAAAAATGCAAGGTTCTACATTTTGGAAGTAAAAATAAGCAGGCAACGTATTTTTTAAATGTGACAAGACTTAGCCAAACACAGGAGGAAAGGGATTTGGGAGTAGTAATAGATAACAAGCTAAAGATGGGTGCACAATGCAGGGCAGCGGCTTCAAAGGCAAATTAGATACTAGCATGTATTAAAAGAGGCATTGATGAAAGGGAGGAAAGCATAATTCTGTCACTATATAAAGCCCTGGTAAGACCTCACCTTGAGTTTGGAGTGCAGTTCTGGGGACCGATCGCTAAAAAAGATATTGCAGAACTAGAAAAAGTTCTATATCAGGTGTGCATAATTATTAGGCAACTTCCTTTCCTTTGGCAAAATGGGTCAAAAGAAGGACTTGACAGGCTCAGAAAAGTAAAAAATAGTGAGATATCTTGCAGAGGGATGCAGCACTCTTAAAATTGCAAAGCTTCTGAAGCGTGATCATCGAACAATCAAGCGTTTCATTCAAAATAGTCAACAGGGTCGCAAGAAGCGTGTGGAAAAACCAAGGCGCAAAATAACTGCCCATGAACTGAGAAAAGTCAAGCGTGCAGCTGCCAAGATGCCACTTGCCACCAGTTTGGCCATATTTCAGAGCTGCAACATCACTGGAGTGCCCAAAAGCACAAGGTGTGCAATACTCAGAGACATGGCCAAGGTAAGAAAGGCTGAAAGACGACCACCACTGAACAAGACACACAAGCTGAAACGTCAAGACTGGGCCAAGAAATATCTCAAGACTGATTTTTCTAAGGTTTTATAGACTGATGAAATGAGAGTGAGTCTTGATGGGCCAGATGGATGGGCCCTTGGCTGGATTGGTAAAGGGCAGAGAGCTCCAGTCCGACTCAGACGCCAGCAAGGTGGAGGTGGAGTACTGGTTTGGGCTGGTATCATCAAAGATGAGCTTGTGGGGCCTTTTCAGGTTGAGGATGGAGTCAAGCTCAACTCCCAGTCCTACTGCCAGTTTCTGGAAGACACCTTCTTCAAGCAGTGGTACAGGAAGAAGTCTGCATCCTTCAAGAAAAACATGATTTTCATGCAGGACAATGCTCCATCACACGCGTCCAAGTACTCCACAGCGTGGCTGGCAAGAAAGGGTATAAAAGAAGAAAATCTAATGACATGGCCTCCTTGTTCACCTGATCTGAACCCCATTGAGAACCTGTGGTCCATCATCAAATGTGAGATTTACAAGGAGGGAAAACAGTACACCTCTCTGAACAGTGTCTGGGAGGCTGTGGTTGCTGCTGCACGCAATGTTGATCAAAACACTGACAGAATCCATGGATGGCAGGCTTTTGAGTGTCCTTGCAAAGAAAGGTGGCTATATTGGTCACTGATTTGTTTTTGTTTTGTTTTTGAATGTCAGAAATGTATATTTGTGAATGTTGAGATGTTATATTGGTTTCACTGGTAAAAATAAATAATTGAAATGGGTATATATTTGTTTTTTGTTAAGTTGCCTAATAATTATGCACAGTAATAGTCACCTGCACACACAGATATCCCCCTAAAATAGCTATAACTAAAAACAAACTAAAAACTACTTCCAAAACTATTCAGCTTTGATATTAATTAGTTTGTTGGGTTCATTGAGAACATGGTTGTTGTTCAATAATAAAATTAATCCTCAAAAATACAACTTGCCTAATAATTCTGCACTCCCTGTATAAACAAAATTCATGGATATGATTGCTAGTATTAAATGGGTCACCTTTTAGTGGGGTTATTTAAGCTTAACTAGAGCTTTTTGTAAGTATTTTAGATTTGTATAGGTTGAACTCGATGGACTTCAGTCTTTTTTCAACCTTATCTACTATGTTACTATGTATGTTACTTTTTCAGTGTTACCACCATTTTCTTCAAGTTTTCTCAGCAAAGCCTTTGCTCTTTGAGGTATAAATTCACACTGTTTCCGTTCATTGATATTTGTAATCAGTGTTTGCATTTCTAGTGTGACATCTGCTGCACTGGCATTGTTCTTCTCCATGACCAAAATCACTTTGTTGAAAAGGCTAAGTTGCCCGTGTACAAACCATAAATATATTTCACCACAATCATTGTCAGAGAATTGTTTTATCAATTCTGGGCAGTGTTCTTTAGAACAAAAGTAGGATTTCAAGCCATTAAAAATGTAAAGAATTCTTTCAACGGCTGGCAGCATTGACAAAAATCTATCTGGTATTACCATGTTGTAATAGTTTTTTGTATTCCACTCCGACAATGTCACAAAATTCCTTTAAATGAGTTACGCGAACTGTGTATATGTGAAAATATTTAATATTTTTTACAATAAGTGCTTCAATATCAATTGGTAATATGTCAACAGCTTTTTGGAGACAGTTGTGCA
Organism: Bombina bombina; assembly: GCF_027579735.1. Classification (NCBI taxonomy): domain Eukaryota; kingdom Metazoa; phylum Chordata; class Amphibia; order Anura; family Bombinatoridae; genus Bombina; species Bombina bombina. The sequence continues at coordinate 1,574,818,518 of NC_069499.1, forward strand.
CAATGTGTGCACCACAGCCAGTGCCAACAAGGTCCCTTGCTAGTTTGGCTTTTCATCGGCTAAAAACGTTGTTCTTGCCTTTTCGTTTTACACCGCCAAAATTTGTGTTACAATTGTCTCTGCAAAATCCAACAACTTTTTAGTTTAACCCGCATAAGGCATCAGTCAAGATCTTAGCGGTCTCACCAGGAACAGTTTGCATATCTAAAAATTTGACTTGTACCCCTTGACCAGGTATATAGTATCGAATCACAAAAGGTATCATTTTAACATCTTTTCTGTTTGAAGCATCCATAGAAATTGACAAAATTTGCCACTGCTAGGTCTTCAGTAAGTTCAGATTTGGCCATTGGTGCAATAACATTCAAAATCACTACTTCACATTTTGTTAGTGCCAGATGAAATTTTGGCTCAAAGAATTTTGAAACCAACTTTGACAAACAGTCGGATGTCTTGAAACTCAAGTTATGAGAAACTGTGTGAAAAGCAAAGGAAGCGGCAACGAGAAGTTCCAATTTGGTTGTTGCTGAGCTTTTAAAAAAACAAACTAGTCGTGATGATGTGGCAACACTCACCTTGTGTTTTTGAGATTGCAAATGGATTTTAATATCAGACCTCCCTCCATGCCCCACTGAGAACGCCGCAAGACAATGATTACATTTTACCCTGTTCAAAGAAAACTTTTTAAAAAAATGGGTAATCCTGTTCTAGTTCTTTGGTAAATCTGCATGCTCTTTTCGGCATATTAAATTAGAAATTTAAAACTACAAATATCAAAATCTTTACCAAAGTAACGTTCAAAATGATGTGAAAGTCTACAGTCTCTTGCACATGAGCTGTGACCACTGTGCAACAGTGCAAAGTCCTCAGTGTTCCCCCTCACCACCTTAGCTTCTTTGTCTCTATGGTGGGCTTCACCTTGGATTAAGTAGAGCTGTAGGAAGCCTGAGGCTACGATAAGCAAGCTTGTAGCAGCAGACCAGCAGACCACCAGCTCACGTAGTGATAGTTGGACTTAAGGATGTAAAAATCAGAGACTATTGTAATTTTAAAATATCCACACCTGGTGCACTCCTGTAGAAAAGAAGGGTTAGGGAGTGGTGAGCAAAGTTCAAATGAAAGATCCTTTGCCCCCACTTTATTAAAGTCTTACCTGTAAATCTCCAAGATCGTGGCTCCTGCAAACACTACACTACTCTACACTACACCACACTACTCTACACTACTCTACACTACACAGTGTCAAAATTATTCTGAAAAGAAAATATAAATATATTCATTACATCATTACTACCAAGGCTCTCTCTGTACAGATACATGAGGAGTCTGAGTGCTGACCTCTTAAAAACCATTCCAGTCACCAATAGCTGGGTGGAAGGATTCAGTATAAACCCCGCCTCCACCTACTGAGCAGCAGGGGAGGTGTTAAGTATAAATGGGGAAGCACCAGGTGCCTCCCTCCTATACCAATATATGTGGCTGAGGGGGTCACTTTGAAACTATAGAATAATGAGCAATGAAATAATAATATAATAATAAACAGGAATTAATACACAAACATTTAGTGAACATCGACTAAATCAGAACTTTGCTGTCCTGGCCTTCAAAAATGCTAAATTGTGAATCACTTCATTTAAATCAATGCCTTTCCATTTTACTTATAGATACCTAGATAGGCTCAGAGGTAGCAATACACAACTGGGTGCTAGCTGATGATTGGTGGCTGCACAATATTCCTCTTGTCATCGGCTTACCAGATGTGATCAGCTAGCTCCCAGTAGCGCATAGCTGCTCCTTCACAAAGAATAAAAAGAAAATTAAGCAAATTGAATTATAGATGTAAATTATAAAGTTGGTTAAAAGTATATGCTCTCATAAAAATATAATTAAAAAAAATTAAATGCTCTATCTAAATCATGAAAACATGATTTCATGCCTCTTTAAATTCATGTCTCGAATCAAGGCTACCAAAGCAGCACACCCTTATTATTTATATTACCCAGCAGCACACCCTTATTATTTATATTACCCAGCAGCACACCCTTATTATTTATATTACCCTAGCAGCACACCCTTATTATTTATATTACCCTAGCAGCACACCCTTATTATTTATATTACCCAGCAGCACACCCTTATTATTTATATTACCCAGCAGCACACCCTTATTATTTATATTACCCCAGCAGCAGACCCTTATTATTTATATTACCCAACAGCACACCCTTATTATTTATATTACCCCAGCAGCAGACCCTTATTATTTATATTACCCAGCAGCACACCCTTATTATTTATATTACCCTAGCAGCACACCCTTATTATTTATATTACCCTAGCAGCACACCCTTATTATTTATATTACCCAGCAGCACACCCTTATTATTTATATTACCCAGCAGCACACCCTTATTATTTATATTACCCCAGCAGCAGACCCTTATTATTTATATTACCCAACAGCACACCCTTATTATTTATATTACCCTAGCAGCACACCCTTATTATTTATATTACCCCAGCAGCACACCCTTATTATTTATATTACCGAGCAGCACACCCTTATTATTTATATTACCCAGCAGCACACCCTTATTATTTATATTACCCCAGCAGCAGACCCTTATTATTTATATTACCCAACAGCACACCCTTATTATTTATATTACCCTAGCAGCACACCCTTATTATTTATATTACCCTAGCAGCACACCCTTATTATTTATATTACCCCAGCAGCACACCCTTATTATTTATATTACCCCAGCAGCACACCATTATTTAATGACCCCAGCAGCACACCCTTATTATTTAATGCCCCCAGCAGCACACCCTTATTTATATTACCCCAGCAGGACACCCTAATTATTTATATTACCTCAGCAGCACACCCTTATTATTTATATTACCTCAGCAGCACACCCTTATTATTTATATTACCCCAGCAGCACACCCTTATTATTTATATTACCCCAGCAGCACACCCTTATTATTTAATGACCCCAGCAGCACACCCTTATTATTTATATTACCCCAGCAGCACACCCTTATTATTTAATAACCCCAGCAGCACACCCTTATTATTTAATTACCCCAGCAGCACACCCTTATTATTTAATGACCCCAGCAGCACACCCTTATTATTTAATTACCCCAGCAGAACACCCCTATTTTTTTATATTACCCCAGCAGCACACCCTTATTATTTAATGACCCCAGCAGCACACCCTTATTATTTAATAACCCAGCAGCACACCCTTATTATTTAATGACCCCAGCAGAACACCCTTATTATTTATATTACCCCAGCAGCACACCCTTATTATTTAATGCCCCCAGCAGCACACCCTTATTTATATTACCCCAGCAGGACACCATAATTATTTATATTACCTCAGCAGCACACCCTTATTATTTATATTACCTCAACAGCACACCCTTATTATTTATATTACCCCAGCATCACACCCTTATTATTTATATTACCCCAGCAGCACACCCTTATTATTATTATTATTATCATTTATTTGTATAGCGCCGCCAAATTCCGTAGCGCTGGGTACAATGATAGGGGTATACAATGACAAAGATTTGTGATACAATACAAAACATAACAAGACTAAACAAATCTAGCACAGGAGGAAGAGGACCCTGCTCCGGAGAGCTCACAGTCTATAGGTTTAGGGTGCAGAGACATAAGGTTGGGGTAGCTTGTTACATCGGTTGTATTTGCAGCAGTGAGTCAGGCAGTTCATGTACATGTATTAGTTTGGTTCGGATGCGGGATGGAGGAGAGATGGTAAGCCTCTCTGAATAGGTGGGTTTTCAAGGATCTTCTGAAGCTATACAAGGTTGGAGACAGTCTGATGGAGCGGGGTAGAGAGTTCCCTTATTATTTAATGACCCCAGCAGCACACCCTTATTATTTATATTACCCCAGCAGCACACCCCTATTATTTATATTACCCCAGCAGCACACCCTTATTATTTATATTACCCTAGCAGCACACCCTTATTATTTAATGACCCCAGCAGCACACCCATATTATTTAATGACCCCAGCAGCAGACCCTTATTATTTAATGACCCCAGCAGCACACCCTTATTATTTATATTACCCCAGCAGCACACCCTTATTATTTATATTACCCCAGCAGCACACCCTTATTATTTATATTACCCCAGCAGCACACCCTTATTATTTATATTACCCCAGCAGCAAACCCTTATTATTTATATTACCCCAGCAGCAGACCCTTATTATTTAATGACCCCAGCAGCAGACCCTTATTATTTAATGACCCCAGCAGCAAACCCTTATTATTTAATGACCCCAGCATCACACCCTTATTATTTAATGACCCCAGCATCACACCCTTATTATTTATATTACCCCAGCAGCAAACCCTTATTATTTAATGACCCCAGCAGCAGACCCTTATTATTTAATGACCCCAGCATCACACCCTTATTATTTATATTACCCCAGCAGCAGACCCTTATTATTTAATGACCCCAGCAGCAAACCCTTATTATTTAATGACCCCAGCAGCAAACCCTTATTATTTAATGACCCCAGCAGCAGACCCTTATTATTTAATGACCCCAGCATCACACCCTTATTATTTAATGACCCCAGCATCACACCCTTATTATTTATATTACCCCAGCAGCAAACCCTTATTATTTAATGAGCCCAGCAGCACACCCTTATTATTATTATTTTTTTTTTTAATTATTTTTATTGAGGCAAAGTAAAATACAATTATGTACAGTAATGAAATCAGATCAACAATACAGGGAAATACAAACGGAAAGAAAAACCAGCATCAATAACAGAAGACCCGGCAATCATTGATCATACGTCATTCAAAATATATCGAAAATGTGTCAAAATAAAACAGTAATCAAAGCCTCTTGTTTTTTTTTTTTTTTATGCTTTGTCAATAATGTTCTACATCTTGTATCTTCAGACTAAATGATAGCAAAAATTTGATTCAGGAAAACCTGATCTAAGTGGAGATAGGGGCGCGGGGAGAAGAAAAGAGAGAGGGAGAGAAGAGAAAAAAACAAAAAAAAAAAAAAAAAAAAAAAACACAACCCCCCCCCCCCCATTTAGAAGAAACCTAAAAAATGATTCAAAATCTAGTTGTTACCATAGTCCTAATATGACTATTTCTAAAAGGGTATATTAGTTGATTTATTTCTTCTGGAGTAAATATTTTAATGAAGGCCGCCCATTTTTAAAAAAATGAGGTTACTTCCTTTTCCGAGGTTAGAGATACATCCATTTGCTCAATGACACATTGTTTTTTCATAAAAATTTTAATTTCTTGAATACTAGGTATTGAGGAGTCTCTCCATTTTCCAAAAATTAAATTCCTCGTTGCCAGAATTGCCCCATTCCTAATTTTTTTTTGCTCCAAAGAGGATTCTGCTAAGAATACCACCCCTGCCAGCGAGAGAGAGAAAGTAGGAAGCTTCAATGTATTAATTAGCCAGAATTCTACCTTTTTCCATAATTGCCTAATCCTCAGGCATGACCATATCATATGGACTATATCCGCAGCCGGAAGAGAACACTTAGGACAAACATTGAAGTCATAATTATGCCATTTGAACCCTTTGAGCGGAGTATAATATGTTCTATAAAGTAGTTTAATGTGTGACTCCCTCCAGTTTGTGGATAGTGTAGTCTGAGCTACAATGTCTATAGAATTTTCCACCTGTTCTGTCTCAATGTCTAAATCTGGTGCTAATAGATTCCACTTTTGAGTTATCTGTTGAAGATTAAGTACCCCATCTTGACTTATCAACAGGTCATACCAGCACGATATAGATGATAGTTCGTTTTTAGCCAGAATGGGCCAGTTATCTAACTTTCCCCACGACCATGACCATCCGAACTTCTGTATTAACGAAAATAGATAATGCCTAGCTTGTAGATAAGCAAAGAAATCTTTATTGCTTAAATCAAATTCCTGTTTCAACCTTTCAAAGGTTTTGATCGATGCAGTACCCTGATCTATAAATTGAGACATAAGAAAGAGACCCTTTCTCTGCCAAATTTGAAATACTTGTGCTTGAATACCCTCCTGAAATTCTGGATTGCCACATAGTCCTTGAAACTTTGGAATAGTTAAATCAATATCGAGTTTACGTCCTAATTTTTTCCAGGCTTGTATGACCTTATATATTGATTGAATACCCCTCACTTTTTTTGGAATTAACTGTGTCGGGCAGTGAATTAAAGCTGAGGGATTCTATGGAAATATGATGCTCTTCTCCAAACTATTATTAGTAAAATAATCCTTATTTAGAATCCAGTCTATTGCAATGCGCGAGAGGAAGACCAGCTTATATTTGTTGAGATCCGGAAGAGCCAATCCGCCATACCTCCTAGGAAGATGGAGTTTATTTAAGGAAATTCGAGGTCTCTTGCATTTCCAGATAAAGTATCGCAGCGCCCTGTTTAAACTTTTCCAATCCCTGACTTTTAGCGTCACTGGAATATTTTGAAGAGGGTAAAGAATTTTAGGTAGTAGAATCATTTTAAACAGAGCAATGCGCCCCGATAAGGATATTGGAAGATTTTGCCAGCTTAACATATATTCTTTAATTTTGGCTAAGATGGGAGGGATATTGAGATTATACCATTCTTGTGGATTTGATGAAATATAGATCCCTAAGTATTTGAGATGGCTCAGCACCTCCCTAAATGGTATCTTGTCAATTGAAAGCTCATTCTTCCTTACCCACAATATCTCTGACTTAGAAACATTTAGCTTATAGCCTGAAAAGGAACCAAATGCATTAGTTATCGAGATCAATCTCGGAATGTTGACTGCTGTATTGGACATATAAATTAGCACATCATCAGCATATAAAGCAACTTTTGGTTCGACTGAACCAATCCTTATCCCTTGTATCCTCTGTCTAATTCTAATAGCTAATGGCTCAATCGCTAAATCAAATAAGAGTGGTGACAGAGGGCACCCCTGCCTTGTGCCCCTTTGAAAGTTGATTGGGTTGGATTCCAGTTTATTAACAATCAGTTTAGTTGTGGATTTAGAACAGAGGTTATTAATGAAAAGAGGGAAATTATCCTTAAAACCAAACCGCAATAAAGAATCAATAATATGGTGATGAAAGACCGAATCGAACGCTTTTTCTGCGTCTAATGCAATTATTGCTACGTCAAATTGATTTTGGGTTATGGTTTCCGGGCAATTGTGAAAGTAATCAAGAACTAAGAATAGTTCTCTGATCTTGGCTGCTATATTGCGCCTAGATATAAAACCTGCCTGAAGCACACCCTTATTATTTAATGACCCCATTAGCAAACCCTTATTATTTAATGACCCCAGCAGCACACCCTTATTATTTAATGACCCCAGCAGCACATTCATATTATTTAATGACCCCAGCAGCAGACCCTTATTATTTAATGACCCCAGCAGCACACCCTTACTATTTATATTACCTCAGCAGCACATCCTTATTATTTATATTACCCCAGCAGCAAACCCTTATTATTTAATGACCCCAGCAGCAGACCCTTATTATTTAATGACCCCAGCAGCACACCCTTATTATTTAATGACCCCAGCAGCCCACCCTTATTATTTATATTACCTCAGCAGCACACCCTTATTATTTATATTACCCCAGCAGCACACCCTTATTATTTAATGACCCCAGAAGCACACCCTTATTATTTAATGACCCCAGCAGCACACCCTTATTATTTAATGACCCAGCAACACACCCTTATTATTTAATGACCCCAGCAGCACAACCTCTTTATTTATATTACCCCAGCAGCACACCCTTATTCTTTATATAACCCCCAGCAGCACCCTTATTATTTATATTACCCCAGCAGCATACCCTTATTATTTATATTACCCCAGCAGCACACTCTTAATATTTATATCACCCCAGCAGCACACCCTTATTATTTAATGACCCCAGCAGCACACCCTTATTTATATTACCCCAGCAGCACACCCTTATTATTTATATTACCCCAGTAGCACACCCTTATTGTTTAATGACCCCAGCAGCACACCTTTATTATTTATATTACCCCAGCATCACACCCTTATTATTTATATTACCCCAGCAGCAAACCCTTATTATTTAATGACCCCAGCAGCACACCCTTATTATTTATATTACCCCAGCAGCACACCCTTATTATTTAATGATCCCAGCAACACACCCCTATTATTTATATTACCTCAGCAGCACACTCCTATTATTTATATTACCCCAGCAGCACACCCTTATTATTAAATGATCCCAGCAGCACACCCTTATTATTTAATGACCCCAGCAGCACACCCTTATTTATATTACAATTGTCTGCTACACGAATTCTAAACAGACTCTTGCACAGACTTACTCGAAAGAAGCAGACTTTGCTGGATGATATTAAATCACCATTTAATCTTGCACAAACTCACAACTGTCTTTTTTACAAATAAGAATTATAATTTGCACAGCTTGGTTTTAATATCTTCTCTAAGGATTCCTTATATAAGGTTTATTAGATGTGGCCACATCTTGTTCTATTTTTAAATGAATATATATCTATTGTACTTGATTGAATGCAAGTGCTTTTTTTGTGTTTGAATAAATATTTTAATTGAACTTTATTTATTATTAATTTTTTAGCTCAATTTTTTAGTACTGTTATTTAACTATTTTATATAATAGATTTTATGGTATTTTGATACAATCACTGGTTTATTATTTTCAGTGATATATATTTTCAGTGATATTTATAACCTCTTCTAAGAACTGACATCTCTTTAAGCAATACTATGTTTATCTAATCATTCAGTATATTGGATACTTGCATACTTTATTTTAACTCAGCCCAGCGCGCCACTCCTATCTTTTCTCGTTTATCTTATTTATATTACCCCAGCAGCACACCCGTAATTATTTATATTACCCCAGCAGCACACCCTTATTTATATTACCTCAGCAGCACACCCTTATTATTTATATTACCCCAGCAGCACACCCTTATTGTTTAATGACCCCAGCAGCACACCCTTATTATTTATATTACCCCAGCAGCACACCCTTATTGTTTAATGACCCCAGCAGCACACCCTTATTATTTATATTACCCCAGCAGCACACCCTTATTGTTTAATGACCCCAGCAGCACACCCTTATTATTTATATTACCCCAGCATCACACCCTTATTATTTATATTACCCCAGCAGCAAACCCTTATTATTTAATGACCCCAGCAGCACACCCTTATTATTTATATTACCCCAGCAGCACACCCTTATTTAATGATCCCAGCAACACACCCCTATTATTTATATTACCCCAGCAGCACACCCGTAATTATTTATATTACCCCAGCAGCACACCCTTATTATTTAATGATCCCAGCAGCACACCCTTATTATTTAATGACCCCAACAGCACACCCTTATTTATATTACCCCAGTAGCACACCTGTAATTATTTATTTTACCCCAGCAGCACACCCTTATTATTTATATTACCCCAGCAGCACACCCTTATTTAATGATCCCAGCAACACACCCCTATTATTTATATTACCCCAGCAGCACACCCGTAATTATTTATATTACCCCAGCAGCACACCCTTATTATTTAATGATCCCAGCAGCACACCCTTATTATTTAATGACCCCAGCAGCACACCCTTATTTATATTACCCCAGCAGCACACCCGTAATTATTTATATTACCCCAGCAGCACACCCTTATTATTTATATTATCCCAGTAGCACACCCTTATTGTTTAATCACCCCAGCAGCACACCCTTACTATTTATATTACCCCAGCATCACACCCTTATTATTTATATTACCCCAGTAGCACACCCTTATTATTTATATTACCCCAGCAGCACACCCTTATTATTTATATTACCCCTGCAGCACACCCTTATTATTTAATGACCCCAGCAGCACACCCTTATTATTTAATGACCCCAGCAGCACACCCTTATTATTTATATTACCCCAGCAACACACCCTTATTATTTATATTACCCCAGCAGCACACCCTTACTATTTATATTACCCCAGTAGCAAACCCTTATTATTTAATGACACCAGCAGCACACCCTTATTATTTTTATTACCCCAGCAGCACACCCCTATTATTTATATTACCCAAGTAGCACACCCTTATTTATATTACCCCAACAGCACACCCTTATTATTTAATGATCCCAGCAACACACCCCTAATATTTATATTACCCCAGCAGCACATTCATATTATTTAATGACCCCAGCAGCACACCCTTATTATTTATATTACCCCAGCAGCACACCCTTATTATTTAATGACCCCAGCAACACACCCTTATTTAATGACCCCAGTAGCACACCCTTATTATTTATATTACCCCAGCAGCACACCCTTATTATTTAATGATCCTAGCAACACACCCCTATTATTTATATTACCCCAGCAGCGCATTCATATTATTTAATGACCCCAGCAGCACACCCTTATTAATTTATATTACCCCAACAGCACACCCTTATTATTTAATGATCCCAGCAACACACCCCTATTATTTATATTACCCCAGCAGCAAATTCATATTATTTAATGACCCCAGCAGCACACTCTTATTATTTATATTACCCCAGCAGCACACCCTTATTATTTATATTACCCCAGAAGCACACCCTTTTTATATTACCCCAGCAGCACACCCTTATTATTGAATGACCCCAGCAGCACACCCTTATTATTTATGGCGATTCTATGTAAGAGGTCATCGACGCGGGGCATGGGGTAGGCATACTTTATACATACCTCTTGAGCATGTTCACATGGAAATTCCATTGGACCCGGTCATCGGAGCATTTTGCTACCAGGTAGGTGGTGTTATTCAATTGTTCCACCACCCATTAGGGCCCTTGCCAGGAAGCCTGTAACTTGTCCGTTTTGACAGGCTTCAAGGCTAGAACCCTCTGCCCTACGGTGAGAACTCTGCTACGAGCATTACGGTTGTACCACCGTTTCTGTCTCCGTTGAGCACCCAGAAGGTTCTCCCGCACCATGGCAGTGAGATCCTTCAGCCGATCCCTGAACGTCAGGATGTACTCCACAATGGAGGGTCCTTCCTCCCCGGCTGATCCCTCCCAGTGTGCTCGCAACAAGTCTAGGGGCCCCCTGATTTTCCGGCCATACAGCAGCTCAAAGGGGGAAAACCTGGTAGATTCCTGGGATACCTCCCTGTAGGCAAATATGAGGTGCGGCAGGAATTTTTTCCAGTCTTTATCAGTGGCCGAGAACGTTTGAAGCAATTGCTTCAGTGTCCCGTTAAACCATTCACAGAGCCCATTGGTCTGGGGGTGATAGGGGGCACTGTACAGGGGTTTTATCCCACACAGTTCCCATAACTTTTGGGGGATCTCTGCTGTAAACTTGGTCCCCTGGTCAGAGACCATTTCTCGGGGGAAGCCTACCCTGGTGAATACCTGGAGCAATGCACTGGCCACCGTCTCCGCCTGGATATTCGCCAGGAGGTATGGCCTCTGGATACCTAGTGGCATAGTCTACTACCGTTTAGTATTTTTTCCCGGAGGGACTGGGTCTAGGTAGGGGCCCTACTATATCCACAGCGATTCTGCTAAAGGGTTCGTCAATAATGGGGAGAGGGTTAAGGGGGGCTTTCGTATGGTCCCCAGTCTTCAAAATAACTAGACATACTAGCATTCAGGTGAAACAGGAACACACTTTATTGAGCAAAACGCACATCTTTTATACACACACTTATCTTGATAAGAACAGAAGACAATGCCATAGTTTTCCCGCCATTCCCGCCCCTCCAGACAGGTTGGCACCTGCTATAGCACCCATGGTCCTCCAGACTCTCAGTAGCTAGGAGTGGCGGTTTTCAGGGTGAACCTGGGGTGAGCATCCCGGGTGTCGTTTTAAAGCTCTTGTAGAGGGTAGGGGTTTAACCCTTGCAGCCCAGTATCTGTGACAATGATGATTCCAGCAGCAAAATTATATTAACACAATTAATGATGATGACCCCAGTTGCACAATTATATTACACAATTAATGATGATAGAAACATAGATATTGACGGCAGATAAGAGCCATAGGCCCAGCAAGTCTGCCCGACCTTACCTAACAGTATAAACTTATCTAGTTCGTAGGATAGCCCTATGCTTGTCCCATGCATTTTTAAAGTCCCCCACAGTGTTTGTTGCTACTACCTCTTGAGGAAGTTTATTCCATAAATCAATCACTCTTTCTGTAAAGAAGCTTCCTCAAATTACTCCTGAATCTACTGCCCTTCAGCTTGAGATCATGACCCCTTGTTCTTGAATATTCCATTTTATGTAAAATACCCACAGCCTCAGTTTTACTAAACCCTTTAATGTACTTGAAAGTTGCTATCATATCACCTCTTTCCCTTCTCTCCTCTAAGCTATACATGATGACCCCCAACAGCACAATTATATTAACACAATTGATGATGACCCCAGCAGCACAATTATATTAACACAATTAAGGATGATGACCCCAGCAGCACAATTATATTAACACAATTAATGATGATGACCCCCAGCAGCACAATTATATAAACATAATTAATGATGATGACCCCAGCAGCACAATTATATTACACAATTAATGATGATGACCCCAGCAGCACAATTATATTAACACAATTACTGATGATGACCCCAGCAGCACAATTATATTAACACAATTAATGATGATGTCTCCCAGCAGCACAATTATATTAAAACAATTACTGATGATGACCTCAGCAGCACAATTATATTAACACAATTAATGATGATGACCCCAGCAGCACAATTATATTAACACAATTACTGATGATGACCCCCAGCAGCACAATTATATTAACACAATTAATAATGATGACTCCAGCAGCACAATTATATTAACACAATTAATGATGATGACCCCAGCAGCACAATTATATTAACACAATTAATGATGATGACCCCAGCAGCACAATTATATTAACACAATTAATGATGATGACCCCAGCAGCACAATTATATTAACACAATTACTGATGATGACCCCAGCAGCACAATTATATTAACACAATTAATGATGATGACCCCAGCAACACAATTATATTAACACAATTAATGATGATGTCTCCCAGCAGCACAATTATATTAACACAATTACTGATGATGACCCCAGCAGCACAATTATATTAACACAATTAATGATGATGTCTCCCAGCAGCACAAATAAATTAACACAATTAAGGATGATGACCCCAGCAGCACAATTATATTAACACAATTAATGATGATGACCCCCAGCAGCACAATTATAATAACATAATTAAGGATGATGACCCCAGCAGCACAATTATATTAACACAATTAAGGATGATGACCCCAGCAGCACAAATAAATTAACACAATTAAGGATGATGACCCCAGCAGCACAATTATATTAACACAATTAATGATGATGACCCCAGCAGTACAATTATATTAACACAATTAATGATGATGACCCCCAGCAGCACAATTATATTAACACAATTACTGATGATGACCCCAGCAGCACAATTATATTAACACAATTACTGATGATGACCCCAGCAGCACAATTATATTAACACAATTAAGGATGATGACCCCAGCAGCACAATTATATTAACACAATTAAGGATGATGACCCCAGCAGCACAATTATATTAACACAATTAAGGATGATGACCCCAGCAGCACAATTATATTAACACAATTACTGATGATGACCCCAGCAGCACAATTATATTACACAATTAATGATGATGACCCAAGCAGCACAATTATATTAACACAATTAATGATGATGACCCCAGCAGCACAATTATATTAACACAATTACTGATGATGACCCCTAGCAGCACAATTATATTAACACAATTAATGATGATGACTCCAGCAGCAGAATTATATTAACACAATTACTGATGATGACCCCAGCAGCACAATTATATTACACAATAAATGATGATGACCCCAGCAGCACAATTATATTAACACAATTACTGATGATGACCCCAGCAGCACAATTATATTAACATAATTAATGATGATGACCCCAGCAACAAAATTATATTAACACAATTAATGATAATGACCCCCCAGCAGCACAATTATATTAACCCAATTACTGATGATGACCCCAGCAGCACAATTATATTTACACAATTAATGATGATGACCCCAGCAGCACAATTATATTAACACAAATAATGATGATGACCCCAGCAGCACAATTATATTAACACAATTACTGATGATGACCCCAGCAGCACAATTATATTAACACAATTAATGATGATGACCCCAGCAGCACAATTATATTAACACAATTAATGATGATGACCCCAGCAGCACAATTATATTAACACAATTACTGATGATGACCCCAGCAGCACAATTATATTAACACAAATAATGATGATGACCCCAGCAGCACAATTATATTAACACAATTACTGATGATGACCCCAGCAGCACAATTATATTAACACAATTACTGATGATGACCCCAGCAGCACAATTATATTAACACAATTAATGATGATGTCTCCCAGCAGCACAAATAAATTAACACAATTAATGATGATGACCCCAGCAGCACAATTATATTAACACAATTAATGATGATGACCCCCAGCAGCACAATTATATTAACACAATTACTGATGATGACCCCAGCAGCACAATTATATTAACACAATTAATGATGATGACCCCAGCAGCACAATTATATTAACACAATTACTGATGATGACCCCCAGCAGCACAATTATATTAACACAATTACTGATGATGACCCCAGCAGCACAATTATATTAACACAATTACTGATGATGACCCCCAGCAGCACAATTATATTAACACAATTACTGATGATGACTCCAGCAGCACAATTATATTAACACAATTACTGATGATGACCCCAGCAGCACAATTATATTAACACAATTAATGATGATGACCCCAGCAGCACAATTATATTAACACAATTAATGATGATGACCCCCCAGCAGCACAATTATATTAACACAATTACTGATGATGACTCCAGCAGCACAATTATATTAACATAATTAATGATGATGACCCCCCAGCAGCACAATTATATTAACACAATTACTGATGATGACTCCAGCAGCACAATTATATTAACACAATTACTGATGATGACCCCAGCAGCACAATTATATTAACACAATTAATGATGATGTCTCCCAGCAGCACAAATAAATTAACACAATTAATGATGATGACCCCAGCAGCACAATTATATTAACACAATTAATGATGATGACCCCCAGCAGCACAATTATATTAACACAATTACTGATGATGACCCCAGCAGCACAATTATATTAACACAATTAATGATGATGACCCCAGCAGCACAATTATATTAACACAATTACTGATGATGACCCCCAGCAGCACAATTATATTAACACAATTACTGATGATGACCCCAGCAGCACAATTATATTAACACAATTACTGATGATGACCCCCAGCAGCACAATTATATTAACACAATTACTGATGATGACTCCAGCAGCACAATTATATTAACACAATTACTGATGATGACCCCAGCAGCACAATTATATTAACACAATTAATGATGATGACCCCAGCAGCACAATTATATTAACACAATTAATGATGATGACCCCCCAGCAGCACAATTATATTAACACAATTACTGATGATGACTCCAGCAGCACAATTATATTAACATAATTAATGATGATGACCCCCCAGCAGCACAATTATATTAACACAATTACTGATGATGACTCCAGCAGCACAATTATATTAACATAATTAATGATGATGACCCCCCAGCAGCACAATTATATTAACATAATTAATGATGATGACCCCCCAGCAGCACAATTATATTAACACAATTACTGATGATGACCCCAGCAGCACAATTATATTAAGACAATTAATGATGATGACCCCAGCAGCACAATTATATTAACACATTTACTGATGATGACCCCTAGCAGCACAATTATATTAACACAATTAATGATGATGACCCCAGCAGCACAATTATATTAACACAATTAATGATGATGACCCCAGCAGCACAATTATATTAACACAATTAATGATGATGACCCCAGCAGCACAATTATATTAACACAATTATTGATGATGACCCCAGCAGCACAATTATATTAACACAATTAATGATGATGACCCCCAGCAGCACAATTATATTAACACAATTAATGATGATGACCACAGCAGCACAATTATATTAACACAATTACTGATGATGACCCCAGCAGCACAATTATATTAACACAATTACTGATGATGACCCCAGCAGCACAATTATATTAACACAATTACTGATGATGACCCCAGCAGCACAATTATATTAACGCAATTAATGATGATGACCCCCAGCAGCACAATTATATTAACGCAATTAATGATGATGACCCCCAGCAGCACAATTATATTAACACAATTAATGATGATGACCCCCAGCAGCACAATTATATTAACACAATTACTGATGATGACCCCAGCAGCACAATTATATTAACACAATTACTGATGATGACCCCAGCAGCACAATTATATTAACACAATTAATGATGATGACCCAAGCAGCACAATTATATTAACACAATTACTGATGATGACCCCAGCAGCACAATTATATTAACACAAATAATGATGATGACCCCAGCAGCACAATTATATTAACACAATTACTGATGATGACCCCAGCAGCACAATTATATTAACACAATTAATGATGATGTCTCCCAGCAGCACAAACAAATTAACACAATTAATGATGATGACCCCAGCAGCACAATTATATTAACACAATTAATGATGATGACCCCCAGCAGCACAATTATATTAACACAATTACTGATGATGACCCCAGCAGCACAATTATATTAGTAGTAATAGTATGGAGGTTATGTCAAACTTTTTTGACAGGTGGGCACGCCCATTTCTCCTCCCCTAAACCCGCCCCTTTCCACTCCCACTTTTACGCCCCTTATTGATATCAATTTGATATAAAATTGATATAAAAAGGGGATTTTGATACGAATTTGATATAAAATCGATATTAAAAAAGTGTTTTTAATACGTATTTGATATAAAATTGATATTAAATAGTTTTTTTTATTAGGATTTGGATTAAAAGGTTATAAGAGGTTATTAAGCTTATTTTGATATGGTTGATTAGGAGCTTTATAAAAGACTATAAAGTTTAATGTTATTTTATTAAAAAATGTGTAAATTATACTCTGATATTGTATTCTATTAAAAGGGGGTATAAAATCTTAATATATATATCCTCTATAATGTTCAATAGGTTTAATAAGGCATGTCAGGACTTGCTATGAAAAAAAAAAAAAGATATAAAATGTAATAGGATTAAAAGGGTGTTATAAGAGTGTACAAAACTCAATTGTTTTGATATTTTCTTTTATTAGGAGGTTATAAAAAAATAAAAAATACAAAGTTTGTTAACATTTGTTATAAGATTTCTGTGAATGAAATAATTTAATTCAGTATTGTACATATTATCTTTTCTGTCTTCATGCCAGCACATTGTATGAACTGTATGCACAGGCTACTTATACTGTACGCTCTGACACTTATGTTATTAAAATGCTGACATATCTAATACGTCATTTGTTAAATGACTAATATTTTTTCATCACATATCTTTGTCAGCAAATATCATCATATTACTTTCAGATGTCATTGAGTTCACAAGTTCTTAAAAAAAACTGACATACAGCAATTTTGTAGAGTAAAGATATTTATCTATACAAAAAACAAACTCTCACTTATCTTTTTAAAACACACACAGTTTGTTTTCCACCTAATATTCACAAAAATATCATCATATTACTTTTTTCTCATCACATATCTTGTCAGCAAATATCATCATATTACTTTTTTTCTCATCACATAAGTTTGTCAGCAGATTTCAGATGTCATTGAGTTTACATATTATTATTTTTTTAAAACACTGACATACATCATTTTTGTAAACATTTTATCTATACAAAAACAAACTCTCACTTATTTTTTTTAAAAAACACACATAGGACTTTATCACCCTTATAACCACAAAGCAAAAATAAACATTTATACATCACAAATACAAATAAGCATAATGCAAACTTCTTAATAAAATGATTTCATCTATACATATTGCTGTGTTAAGTAAAATGGTGGGGGTGGGGTAGTTGTGGGTGTGAAACTTAAAAAGCGCTGTCCCTGATCTTTGGATCTTTTGGTGTGAGTATATAAGTTATGATATTTACTCTAAACTGTCTTTTTATAATAATTAATTCTAAACTTTTAAACTAAGTAATGTTATCTTAGCTGAATAAAAAAAACATCTCTTATAGAAATATTTTTTTTCTATCTTTTTTAAAAACCTCTCCTTTTACCAACCCTGCTTAGATGACAATATGTGTACCAACAACCTCTTTTATACTTTTTATTGTAAAGTGTTACATTAAGTAATTAAGCTTAACTTATATTAATAAAACTATTAATATAGTTTACACAGTTTACAACAGCTTTTCACTTTTATCTCCCTTATAACCACACAGCAAAAATAAACATTTATACAGCACAAATACAAATAAGCATAATACAAACATCTAAATAAAATGATGAACTCAGCCTATTATAAAGAAAATTCTCAATTAGCTTTTTAAATTAACTTTATACCCACAAAATAAAAATAAACATTTATACATCACAAATACAAATAAGCATAATGCAAACATCTTAATAAAAGGATTAACTCACCATATTATTTTATTTTAAACTCACATATCTGTACTCAGCTGATGAAGAAATTAAAAACAAATACAAACGCACAAAAACAATATTTTATAAACTGCATTTACTACCTCTGCCCCACATTTCTGTAACAACAAGATCATTTCATCTATACATATTGCTGTGTTAAGTAAAACGGTGGGGGTGGGGTGGTTGTGTGTGTGAAACTTAAAAAGCGCTGTCCCTGATCTTTGGATCTTTTGGTGTGAGAATATAAATTATGATATTTACTCTAAACTGTCTTTTATAATAATTAATTCTAAACTTTTAAACTAAGTAATGTTATCTTAGCTGAATAAAAAATAAATACATCTCTTATAGAAAAAAATTTCTACCTTTTTTTTTTAAAAACCTCTCCTTTTACCAACCCTGCTTAGATGACAATATGTGTACCAACAACCTCTTTTATACTTTTTATTGTAAAGTGTTACATTAAGTAATTAAGCTTAACTTATATTAATGAAACTAATGTTAACATCAGTTTACACAGTTTACAACAGCAATGCCTTTTCATTGTGACCACTTAATATAGCTAGTGATTTTTAACCTCTCGTACTAATAATATATCACTTAATGCACTGGTTGGCTATATCAGATGAGTCTATTTTAATCTTGTTTACTAAGGACAAACTGCATATTTATATTAGGTATGGTGTATATGAGCATATTTATATTTTTCCACAGGGATCCCAGTTTTATAGCAATTCAATGCAATCTCTAGGATCTGAAGATGCTGGTGTAACTGTTATTTGCTATAACAATGAGTGAATTTACTGTGCAAGGGTAGTGTAGGGCAAGATCCACTTATTTCTTTTCTCTCTCTCTTTTTTTGTGGGTATATATTTTGCTTTTAACCTCCATGCACTTTCCCTGGAAATTGTTTTGGGACCATGTGCCTTAGTAACTGTCTAACTCACACACATTCATTTGTGAAGGGGAGTGCTTTCCTAGTTGCATAATATTTCCTAACATCAGCTCGGATTGCGAGAAGCCACATTTAAAGTAGTGAAGCTTGTGGTGTAGTGAAGACTCACCTATCAGCCCTTAAGCTCTCTAATTAAGAAGGAGAGGATGATCAATTTATTTCCAGAAAACACATTTGGCTATCTTCTCTCTCAAAACACGTCCACTCCCTTACTATGTCCCATTCCCCATTCATCAACCACATAAATAGTAGATTTAAACAGTATGGGCTGTGTTATGAAGCTGGGGATGCAGCTTTGGACCTTTGTGACCCTGCAACTTCTAGCTAAGAAGCAAAAGTCTTAAGAAGCTGCACATGAACAAAGTTACAGGGCAACGAAAGCTGACCACTCCATGCTAGCAACCAGTAAACTCTCTTAATTATAACTAGACTTAATTCTGCAATACTATACAAACTATAATAATAATCCTGCTCAGGAGCCACCATTCATGGTTAAAACAATAGATTAGGACTCTGTATGTTAAAAATGTAGGACATTTTACCTAACGTATAAGGGAAAATATAAACAACTTACTTAGTTAAAATCTGCATAGGCGTTTCCCCCAAATTATTTGAGTTATCTAGGATTTGTTATGTTTGTTAAGTTTTCAAAAAGACAGACTTGTTTAAACTTCAGAGTTGCAAACACATTTATTAACAAATTAGAAGATTGAGTGCAAATCATACGATTCACATAAGTAGATGTACGTATAGTATTGGTAATGAATATATATATACATATAGCTATACACAGAGCAACATACGTTAGATTTCCTTCCAATTTTATTTACATACAGTTACACACAAATTTACAACTGCTACAAATAAAACTAGGGATTTTAAGTATATTAAGTATGTCACTGAAATAAATGTATGGACATAAATATGTATATAATATATTAAAAATACATAGAGACTTGTATCAACATAAGTACTTACAAATACAGTTAAAACTGTCATAAACTTGCACAATTGGGTCATACATTAACTTAAGTACCATCCCATTTAAATACTTATATATAAATTATATCTGAACAATACACTTACATACATCATTTTAAATTTACATATCAATCACAAATATAAAAGCACACAAAAAACACAGTTCACTCTTTACCTTGTGTACAAATGCATTTAAACACAAACTACCAACAAACACCCATACCACAACATTAATGTACAGTTGACTTATAGATTTAAATAAGACTCTATCTATATATATCTATTTACCTATCTGTTTAAAATAATATGTTTATTCTAACATTATGTGAAATCAACAGTAGGTATAAAAAGATATATATAAACACACAGACTTGACGTACACAGAAAATGATGTCACAGGCGGGGTGCCCATGCCTCTCCCCATATTAGTACCCAAAAGGATATGTGGTAAAGTTATATGATAACTCCCTTACTTAATAAATGTATGTTTGTAATTTAAGATAATAAAAATAATTAAATATGCATAATAATGAAATAAGGTGACATGAGTTAACAGTAAACCGTCTATTAAAGTATATGGGATATATAATATTTAACTTTAGATTAGCAAATTTATAATAATAAAAAATAGCTAAATGTATTTAGCCGTACTTTTATAGAGGTCTCATTTATCATTTGGCATGCTATATGCAGGCACACACAACATGCATGTTATAATGCATACATTTGCTCTATATAATTTTATATATTTTAAACAAGATTCATATTTTGTTTATTTTGTAATATATCAAATGGGCGCAGAAGATTTTTAATTTTAATTTTTTAGATAGTTGTATGCTTGATATATTTCTGTAACATTTTAGTATGTGCCCCACTATATATAGTAACATCACTCTTTATAAGGCTGCTATGTTCAACTGAGTCTATAAAATTGGATAATGTTAGATCAATAATATCAGTTCTAGTTCATATGTGACTTTGTCTCTATTACTGAAATAATTATAGTAACAAAGTTAATATACCTAAATATATTTCTTACAGAAGATTCCATGTCAAGTTTCAGATAACACAAAGAACATATTTATTACATATTTACTTCTAAACATAATACATTATTTATATTTCTGTTCTTGAAAATAACATTGGTAATTAAGACCAACTGCATTGAATATCTTTACTGGTAACAACCTAAGTTTAATACCTGGCTTATTCATTTTAGTTTGAAATGACTACTTTTTAGCAGTTTTCTTGCATTGGTTTGTATTTATTCTAAGCACATGTTAATTGTTTGTCTTTGTACTAGATGCATAATAGTGTCATTGCTTTATGTATTGAATCTGTTTTCTTGCATAGAGAGTGTTAAACACAGAAAGGTATATAGGTTATGATCAGCATCAATTCTTCTTGCATTGAGAGTGTTAATTACAGTAAGGTGTTTATCAGCCTTTATTATTTCTTGCAGTGAAGGGGCTAAAAAAATAAATAAAAAAATAATCTTTTTATGTCACAACAGTACAAAGACTTGTATTTTAAAATGTAAAGAGTGCTCCACTAACATAAACCCCACCCAAACTCTAATCTAAGAAAAAAATGTTGCTGGGCTGTCCATTAGTCTGTTGTGGACACTTGATAGCCAACACCCTGCATTAGCCACAAGAATAAAAAACAAAAAACAACAACTAGATGTACATGAAGTAGCAGTCTAAATCAATACTTAGCCAATATATGTAGCTTTCATTTCATCAGTCTTCATCAGCAAGGTAATGCTACACGTCACTTTTATGTTGTTTAAGAAAGTTTGTTAAGAATTATTAGATAATTAAAAGTAGATCCTATGTTTTTAAAATATTTTCTTAATGGAAAAAAAAATTTAATATAAAAACTATGGAACTTGGTACAGATAAATACAACCAAAAAAACAAACAAAAATGTTTTAGTTATTCAAGTAATGATATCAATTTAAAAAGGATACTACTTGATTTTCGGATACATTGCGACTGCCAAATATATAAACATGTTTTGCTGTTCATACTACTCTTTTAATCTTGCAATCTCCCTTTATAATATTTACATAGATTAACTTAAATTCAAAATATTAATACTTTATTATATAAAAGTATACATGGAAACATTTAAAACTCAAGAGATGGCACGCTAACTTGGGACAAGGTAAATAACTCTCCAGAATATGTCTGGCTCTTCTATAGTGGTGAGTAAATAGCTGATCCCAAAACCCAGAGATTTGACAAGAGATTGAAGAAATTTTAAGTTTCTCTGGCAATGGCAAGTGGTATTTATTTAGCCCATTCATTTTAAAATAAAATAAATAGTAACACTTCATGAAATAATCTAAATAAAATATTGATGGTATTGTAGGTGCGCAAGCAGAAGTTTTCAATATACCTTGTTTCTCTTTAATAATTCATTCTTACGATCAAGCCCCTGGAAAGAAAAGGGATAGCACAATCTGCCCTAGATACTCTATAGCTTTTTGCTAATTACTAGATGGTCCTTTGTAAATTATGAAGTTAAAATACTAAATGCTCCAGTTGAAATTATTTGTGTTTCTCACATTTTGAAGGCTCTAGAATTACTCATTCTTTAATATTAGATCTATTAAAACTTGCACAGCCCTGAAGAAATAATGTAATATATAGTTGAAAATAAGAATCTAGTTTTTTCCTCTAAGACATTAAAGTTAATCCATCTTTAATATTGTCTTAAATGAATAAATTAACATTTAATTTGAAATATTTTTCCTTTTCCCATAAAATAGGTATATCCAGTTGCCTTAAGTGTGATACGTGGAAACTTGTAATTTTCTATACTTCTATTTTAAGAAAAGAAAAAACTATACAATTGATACAACAACTCATAACACTTACACCAAGTCCAAAATTGATTGTTTTGTACTGATTATATGAGCCAAATGTATTTGACAAGTATCTGGATTCCTGATAAATAGTACTTTATATTTTTTGCTAGTTTTCTACTAAAGTAATGCTGATGTATTAAAGAACACTAGTGTGTTAAAGTTTCCCCAACACTAAACTAATTATACATGTCTGTTCATTTAAGAAGTGAAAGACAAACTTAATCACCATTTTGTTTATGTATAGAATTATACATATATAGTAAAATCTGTCCCTTAGTCTTACAATGTTTTTTATTTTCTCTATAATTGAATCCTACTTGATTATGAAACTGTTAAGGGGTCCACAAAATTAAGAAGTCACATTTTATCTTTTTTTTTCTCTTCTTAATATATGCTGCTTGGTTTCATCTTTCAAACATTAAATTGTTATTTTTCTGTAAACCTACCAATTTGCAAACAAAAAATTTAAAGTTTTAACTATGAAAATATTTTAATTATTAATATTTACACAAGTATTTAAGTAAATTACTCTTCTATAAACACAATCAATTTTGGACTTGGTGTAAGTGTTATGAGTTGTTGTATCAATTGTATAGTTTTTTCTTTTCTTAAAATAGAAGTATAGAAAATTACAAGTTTCCACGTATCACACTTAAGGCAACTGGATATACCTATTTTATGGGAAAAGGAAAAATATTTCAAATTAAATGTTAATTTATTCATTTAAGACAATATTAAAGATGGATTAACTTTAATGTCTTAGAGGAAAAAACTAGATTCTTATTTTCAACTATATATTACATTATTTCTTCAGGGCTGTGCAAGTTTTAATAGATCTAATATTAAAGAATGAGTAATTCTAGAGCCTTCAAAATGTGAGAAACACAAATAATTTCAACTGGAGCATTTATTATTTTAACTTCATAATTTACAAAGGATCATCTAGTAATTAGCAAAAAGCTATAGAGTATCTAGGGCAGATTGTGCTATCCCTTTTCTTTCCAGGGGCTTGATCGTAAGAATGAATTATTAAAGAGAAACAAGGTATATTGAAAACTTCTGCTTGCGCACCTACAATACCATCAATATTTTATTTAGATTATTTCATGAAGTGTTACTATTTATTTTATTTTAAAATGAATGGGCTAAATAAATACCACTTGCCATTGCCAGAGAAACTTAAAATTTCTTCAATCTCTTGTCAAATCTCTGGGTTTTGGGATCAGCTATTTACTCACCACTATAGAAGAGCCAGACATATTCTGGAGAGTTATTTACCTTGTCCCAAGTTAGCGTGCCATCTCTTGAGTTTTAAATGTTTCCATGTATACTTTTATATAATAAAGTATTAATATTTTGAATTTAAGTTAATCTATGTAAATATTATAAAGGGAGATTGCAAGATTAAAAGAGTAGTATGAACAGCAAAACATGTTTATATATTTGGCAGTCGCAATGTATCCGAAAATCAAGTAGTATCCTTTTTAAATTGATATCATTACTTGAATAACTAAAACATTTTTGTTTGTTTTTTTGGTTGTATTTATCTGTACCAAGTTCCATAGTTTTTATATTAAATTTTTTTTTCCATTAAGAAAATATTTTAAAAACATAGGATCTACTTTTAATTATCTAATAATTCTTAACAAACTTTCTTAAACAACATAAAAGTGACGTGTAGCATTACCTTGCTGATGAAGACTGATGAAATGAAAGCTACATATATTGGCTAAGTATTGATTTAGACTGCTACTTCATGTACATCTAGTTGTTGTTTTTTGTTTTTTATTCTTGTGGCTAATGCAGGGTGTTGGCTATCAAGTGTCCACAACAGACTAATGGACAGCCCAGCAACATTTTTTTCTTAGATTAGAGTTTGGGTGGGGTTTATGTTAGTGGAGCACTCTTTACATTTTAAAATACAAGTCTTTGTACTGTTGTGACATAAAAAGATTATTTTTTTATTTATTTTTTTAGCCCCTTCACTGCAAGAAATAATAAAGGCTGATAAACACCTTACTGTAATTAACACTCTCAATGCAAGAAGAATTGATGCTGATCATAACCTATATACCTTTCTGTGTTTAACACTCTCTATGCAAGAAAACAGATTCAATACATAAAGCAATGACACTATTATGCATCTAGTACAAAGACAAACAATTAACATGTGCTTAGAATAAATACAAACCAATGCAAGAAAACTGCTAAAAAGTAGTCATTTCAAACTAAAATGAATAAGCCAGGTATTAAACTTAGGTTGTTACCAGTAAAGATATTCAATGCAGTTGGTCTTAATTACCAATGTTATTTTCAAGAACAGAAATATAAATAATGTATTATGTTTAGAAGTAAATATGTAATAAATATGTTCTTTGTGTTATCTGAAACTTGACATGGAATCTTCTGTAAGAAATATATTTAGGTATATTAACTTTGTTACTATAATTATTTCAGTAATAGAGACAAAGTCACATATGAACTAGAACTGATATTATTGATCTAACATTATCCAATTTTATAGACTCAGTTGAACATAGCAGCCTTATAAAGAGTGATGTTACTATATATAGTGGGGCACATACTAAAATGTTACAGAAATATATCAAGCATACAACTATCTAAAAAATTAAAATTAAAAATCTTCTGCGCCCATTTGATATATTACAAAATAAACAAAATATGAATCTTGTTTAAAATATATAAAATTATATAGAGCAAATGTATGCATTATAACATGCATGTTGTGTGTGCCTGCATATAGCATGCCAAATGATAAATGAGACCTCTATAAAAGTACGGCTAAATACATTTAGCTATTTTTTATTATTATAAATTTGCTAATCTAAAGTTAAATATTATATATCCCATATACTTTAATAGACGGTTTACTGTTAACTCATGTCACCTTATTTCATTATTATGCATATTTAATTATTTTTATTATCTTAAATTACAAACATACATTTATTAAGTAAGGGAGTTATCATATAACTTTACCACATATCCTTTTGGGTACTAATATGGGGAGAGGCATGGGCACCCCGCCTGTGACATCATTTTCTGTGTACGTCAAGTCTGTGTGTTTATATATATCTTTTTATACCTACTGTTGATTTCACATAATGTTAGAATAAACATATTATTTTAAACAGATAGGTAAATAGATATATATAGATAGAGTCTTATTTAAATCTATAAGTCAACTGTACATTAATGTTGTGGTATGGGTGTTTGTTGGTAGTTTGTGTTTAAATGCATTTGTACACAAGGTAAAGAGTGAACTGTGTTTTTTGTGTGCTTTTATATTTGTGATTGATATGTAAATTTAAAATGATGTATGTAAGTGTATTGTTCAGATATAATTTATATATAAGTATTTAAATGGGATGGTACTTAAGTTAATGTATGACCCAATTGTGCAAGTTTATGACAGTTTTAACTGTATTTGTAAGTACTTATGTTGATACAAGTCTCTATGTATTTTTAATATATTATATACATATTTATGTCCATACATTTATTTCAGTGACATACTTAATATACTTAAAATCCCTAGTTTTATTTGTAGCAGTTGTAAATTTGTGTGTAACTGTATGTAAATAAAATTGGAAGGAAATCTAACGTATGTTGCTCTGTGTATAGCTATATGTATATATATATTCATTACCAATACTATACGTACATCTACTTATGTGAATCGTATGATTTGCACTCAATCTTCTAATTTGTTAATAAATGTGTTTGCAACTCTGAAGTTTAAACAAGTCTGTCTTTTTGAAAACTTAACAAACATAACAAATCCTAGATAACTCAAATAATTTGGGGGAAACGCCTATGCAGATTTTAACTAAGTAAGTTGTTTATATTTTCCCTTATACGTTAGGTAAAATGTCCTACATTTTTAACATACAGAGTCCTAATCTATTGTTTTAACCATGAATGGTGGCTCCTGAGCAGGATTATTATTATAGTTTGTATAGTATTGCAGAATTAAGTCTAGTTATAATTAAGAGAGTTTACTGGTTGCTAGCATGGAGTGGTCAGCTTTCGTTGCCCTGTAACTTTGTTCATGTGCAGCTTCTTAAGACTTTTGCTTCTTAGCTAGAAGTTGCAGGGTCACAAAGGTCCAAAGCTGCATCCCCAGCTTCATAACACAGCCCATACTGTTTAAATCTACTATTTATGTGGTTGATGAATGGGGAATGGGACATAGTAAGGGAGTGGACGTGTCTTGAGAGAGAAGATAGCCAAATGTGTTTTCTGGAAATAAATTGATCATCCTCTCCTTCTTAATTAGAGAGCTTAAGGGCTGATAGGTGAGTCTTCACTACACCACAAGCTTCACTACTTTAAATGTGGCTTCTCGCAATCCGAGCTGATGTTAGGAAATATTATGCAACTAGGAAAGCACTCCCCTTCACAAATGAATGTGTGTGAGTTAGACAGTTACTAAGGCACATGGTCCCAAAACAATTTCCAGGGAAAGTGCATGGAGGTTAAAAGCAAAATATATACCCACAAAAAAAGAGAGAGAGAAAAGAAATAAGTGGATCTTGCCCTACACTACCCTTGCACAGTAAATTCACTCATTGTTATAGCAAATAACAGTTACACCAGCATCTTCAGATCCTAGAGATTGCATTGAATTGCTATAAAACTGGGATCCCTGTGGAAAAATATAAATATGCTCATATACACCATACCTAATATAAATATGCAGTTTGTCCTTAGTAAACAAGATTAAAATAGACTCATCTGATATAGCCAACCAGTGCATTAAGTGATATATTATTAGTACGAGAGGTTAAAAATCACTAACTATATTAAGTGGTCACAATGAAAAGGCATTGCTGTTGTAAACTGTGTAAACTGATGTTAACATTAGTTTCATTAATATAAGTTAAGCTTAATTACTTAATGTAACACTTTACAATAAAAAGTATAAAAGAGGTTGTTGGTACACATATTGTCATCTAAGCAGGGTTGGTAAAAGGAGAGTTTTTTAAAAAAAAAAGGTAGAAAATTTTTTCTATAAGAGATGTATTTATTTTTTATTCAGCTAAGATAACATTACTTAGTTTAAAAGTTTAGAATTAATTATTATAAAAGACAGTTTAGAGTAAATATCATAACTTATATTCTCACACCAAAAGATCCAAAGATCAGGGACAGCGCTTTTTAAGTTTCACACACACAACCACCCCACCCCCACCGTTTTACTTAACACAGCAATATGTATAGATGAAATGATCTTGTTGTTACAGAAATGTGGGGCAGAGGTAGTAAATGCAGTTTATAAAATATTGTTTTTGTGCGTTTGTATTTGTTTTTAATTTCTTCATCAGCTGAGTACAGATATGTGAGTTTAAAATAAAATAATATGGTGAGTTAATCCTTTTATTAAGATGTTTGCATTATGCTTATTTGTATTTGTGATGTATAAATGTTTATTTTTATTTTGTGGGTATAAAGTTAATTTAAAAAGCTAATTGAGAATTTTCTTTATAATAGGCTGAGTTCATCATTTTATTTAGATGTTTGTATTATGCTTATTTGTATTTGTGCTGTATAAATGTTTATTTTTGCTGTGTGGTTATAAGGGAGATAAAAGTGAAAAGCTGTTGTAAACTGTGTAAACTATATTAATAGTTTTATTAATATAAGTTAAGCTTAATTACTTAATGTAACACTTTACAATAAAAAGTATAAAAGAGGTTGTTGGTACACATATTGTCATCTAAGCAGGGTTGGTAAAAGGAGAGGTTTTTAAAAAAGATAGAAAAAAAATATTTCTATAAGAGATGTTTTTTTTATTCAGCTAAGATAACATTACTTAGTTTAAAAGTTTAGAATTAATTATTATAAAAAGACAGTTTAGAGTAAATATCATAACTTATATACTCACACCAAAAGATCCAAAGATCAGGGACAGCGCTTTTTAAGTTTCACACCCACAACTACCCCACCCCCACCATTTTACTTAACACAGCAATATGTATAGATGAAATCATTTTATTAAGAAGTTTGCATTATGCTTATTTGTATTTGTGATGTATAAATGTTTATTTTTGCTTTGTGGTTATAAGGGTGATAAAGTCCTATGTGTGTTTTTTAAAAAAAATAAGTGAGAGTTTGTTTTTGTATAGATAAAATGTTTACAAAAATGATGTATGTCAGTGTTTTAAAAAAATAATAATATGTAAACTCAATGACATCTGAAATCTGCTGACAAACTTATGTGATGAGAAAAAAAGTAATATGATGATATTTGCTGACAAGATATGTGATGAGAAAAAAGTAATATGATGATATTTTTGTGAATATTAGGTGGAAAACAAACTGTGTGTGTTTTAAAAAGATAAGTGAGAGTTTGTTTTTTGTATAGATAAATATCTTTACTCTACAAAATTGCTGTATGTCAGTTTTTTTTAAGAACTTGTGAACTCAATGACATCTGAAAGTAATATGATGATATTTGCTGACAAAGATATGTGATGAAAAAATATTAGTCATTTAACAAATGACGTATTAGATATGTCAGCATTTTAATAACATAAGTGTCAGAGCATATAAGAAGTCTGTGCATTCAGTTCATACAATGTGCTGGCATGAAGACAGAAAAGATAATATGTACAATACTGAATTAAATTATTTCATTCACAGAAATCTTATAACAAATGTTAACAAACTTTGTATTTTTTATTTTTTTATAACCTCCTAATAAAAGAAAATATCAAAACAATTGAGTTTTGTACACTCTTATAACACCCTTTTAATCCTATTACATTTTATATCTTTTTTTTTTTTTCATAGCAAGTCCTGACATGCCTTATTAAACCTATTGAACATTATAGAGGATATATATATTAAGATTTTATACCCCCTTTTAATAGAATACAATATCAGAGTATAATTTACACATTTTTTAATAAAATAACATTAAACTTTATAGTCTTTTATAAAGCTCCTAATCAACCATATCAAAATAAGCTTAATAACCTCTTATAACCTTTTAATCCAAATCCTAATAAAAAAAACTATTTAATATCAATTTTATATCAAATACGTATTAAAAACACTTTTTTAATATCGATTTTATATCAAATTCGTATCAAAATCCCCTTTTTATATCAATTTTATATCAAATTGATATCAATAAGGGGCGTAAAAGTGGGAGTGGAAAGGGGCGGGTTTAGGGGAGGAGAAAGGGGCGTGTCCACCTGTCAAAAAAGTTTGACATAACCTCCATACTATTACTACTTATATTAACACAATTAATGATGATGACCCCAGCAGCACAATTATATTAACACAATTACTGATGATGACCCCCAGCAGCACAATTATATTAACACAATTACTGATGATGACCCCAGCAGCACAATTATATTAACACAATTACTGATGATGACCCCCAGCAGCACAATTATATTAACACAATTACTGATGATGACTCCAGCAGCACAATTATATTAACACAATTACTGATGATGACCCCAGCAGCACAATTATATTAACACAATTAATGATGATGACCCCAGCAGCACAATTATATTAACACAATTAATGATGATGACCCCCCAGCAGCACAATTATATTAACACAATTACTGATGATGACTCCAGCAGCACAATTATATTAACATAATTAATGATGATGACCCCCCAGCAGCACAATTATATTAACACAATTACTGATGATGACTCCAGCAGCACAATTATATTAACATAATTAATGATGATGACTCCAGCAGCACAATTATATTAACATAATTAATGATGATGACCCCCCAGCAGCACAATTATATTAACACAATTACTGATGATGACCCCAGCAGCACAATTATATTAACACAATTAATGATGATGACCCCAGCAGCACAATTATATTAACACAATTACTGATGATGACCCCTAGCAGCACAATTATATTAACACAATTAATGATGATGACCCCAGCAGCACAATTATATTAACACAATTAATGATGATGACCCCAGCAGCACAATTATATTAACACAATTAATGATGATGACCCCAGCAGCACAATTATATTAACACAATTATTGATGATGACCCCAGCAGCACAATTATATTAACACAATTAATGATGATGACCCCCAGCAGCACAATTATATTAACACAATTAATGATGATGACCCCAGCAGCACAATTATATTAACACAATTACTGATGATGACCCCAGCAGCACAATTATATTAACACAATTACTGATGATGACCCCAGCAGCACAATTATATTAACACAATTACTGATGATGACCCCAGCAGCACAATTATATTAACGCAATTAATGATGATGACCCCCAGCAGCACAATTATATTAACGCAATTAATGATGATGACCCCCAGCAGCACAATTATATTAACACAATTAATGATGATGACCCCCAGCAGCACAATTATATTAACACAATTACTGATGATGACCCCAGCAGCACAATTATATTAACACAATTACTGATGATGACCCCAGCAGCACAATTATATTAACACAATTAACGATGATGACCCCAGCAGCACAATTATATTAACACAATTACTGATGATGACCCCAGCAGCACAATTATATTAACACAATTAATGATGATGACCCCCAGCAGCACAATTATATTAACACAATTACTGATGATGACCCCAGCAGCACAATTATATTAACACAATTACTGATGATGACCCCCAGCAGCACAATTATATTAACACAATTAATGATGATGACCCCCAGCAGCACAATTATATTAACACAATTAATGATGATGACCCCCAGCAGCACAATTATATTAACACAATTAATGATGATGACCCCAGCAGCACAATTATATTAACACAATTACTGATGATGACCCCAGCAGCACAATTATATTACTATAATTAATGATGATGACTCCAGCAGCACAATTATATTAACACAATTACTGATGATGACTCCAGCAGCACAATTATATTAACACAATTAATGATGATGACGCCAGCAGCACAATTATATTACTATAATTAATGATGATGACCCCAGCAGCACAATTATATTACTATAATTAATGATGATGACCCCAGCAGCACAATTATATTACTATAATTAATGATGATGACCCCAGCAGCACAATTATATTAACACAATTAATGATGATGACCCCCAGCAGCACAATTATATTAACACAATTAATGATGATGACTCCAGCAGCACAATTATATTAACACAATTAATGATGATGACGCCAGCAGCACAATTATATTAACACAATTACTGATGATGACCCCAGCAGCACAATTATATTAACACAATTAATGATGATGACCCCAGCAGCACAATTATATTAACACAATTAATGATGATGACCCCAGCAGCACAATTATATTAACACAATTAATGATGATGACCCCAGCAGCACAATTATATTAACACAATTACTGATGATGACCCCAGCAGCACAATTATATTAACACAATTACTGATGATGACCCCAGCAGCACAATTATATTAACACAATTAATGATGAGGACCCCAGCAGCACAATTATATTAACACAATTAATGATGATGACCCCAGCAGCACAATTATATTAACACAATTAATGATGATGACCCCAGCAGCACAATTATATTGACACAATTAATGATGATGACTCCAGCAGCACAATTATATTAACACAATTAATGATGATGACCCCAGCAGCACAATTATATTAACACAATTAATGATGATGACCCCAGCAGCACAATTATATTAACGCAATTAATGATGATGACCCCAGCAGCACAATTATATTAACACAATTAATGATGATGACCCCCCAGCAGCACAATTATATCAACACAATTACTGATGATGACCCCAGCAGCACAATTATATTAATACAATTAATGATGATGACCCAAGCAGCACAATTATATTAACACAATTAATGATGATGACCCCAGCAGCACAATTATATTAACACAATTAATGATGATGACCCCAGCAGCACAGTTATATTAACACAATTAATGATGATGACCCCCAGCAGCACAATTATATTAACACAATTAATGATGATGTCTCCCAGCAGCACAATTATATTAACACAATAACTGATGATGACCCCAGCAGCACAATTATATTAACACAATTAATGATGATGACCCCAGCAGCACAATTATATTAACACAATTAATGATGATGACCCCAGCAGCACAATTATATTAACACAATTACTGATGATGACCCCAGCAGCACAATTATATTAACGCAATTAATGATGATGACCCCAGCAGCACAATTATATTAACACAATTACTGATGATGACCCCAGCAGCACAATTATATTAACATAATTAATGATGATTAATGATCCCAGCAGCACAATTATATTAACACAATTAATGATGATGTCTCCCAGCAGCACAATTATATTAACACAATTACTGATGATGACCCCAGCAGCACAATTATATTAACACAATAACTGATGATGACCCCAGCAGCACAATTATATTAACGCAATTAATGATGATGACCCCAGCAGCACAATTATATTAACGCAATTAATGATGATGACCCCAGCAGCACAATTATATTAACACAATTAATGATGATGACCCCAGCAGCACAATTATATTAACACAATTACTGATGATGACCCCCAGCAGCACAATTATATTAACACAATTACTGATGATGACCCCAGCAGCACAATTATATTAACACAATTACTGATGATGACCCCCAGCAGCACAATTATATTAACACAATTACTGATGATGACTTCAGCAGCACAATTATATTAACACAATTACTGATGATGACCCCAGCAGCACAATTATATTAACACAATTAATGATGATGACCCCAGCAGCACAATTATATTAACACAATTAATGATGATGACCCCCCAGCAGCACAATTATATTAACACAATTACTGATGATGACTCCAGTAGCACAATTATATTAACATAATTAATGATGATGACCCCCCAGCAGCACAATTATATTAACACAATTACTGATGATGACTCCAGCAGCACAATTATATTAACATAATTAATGATGATGACTCCAGCAGCACAATTATATTAACATAATTAATGATGATGACCCCCCAGCA
The DNA here is from genome assembly GCF_027579735.1 of Bombina bombina. NCBI lineage: Eukaryota > Metazoa > Chordata > Amphibia > Anura > Bombinatoridae > Bombina > Bombina bombina. The sequence continues at coordinate 1,574,853,319 of NC_069499.1, forward strand.
GCACAATTATATTAACACAATTACTGATGATGACCCCAGCAGCACAATTATATTAACACAATTAATGATGATGACCCCAGCAGCACAATTATATTAACACAATTACTGATGATGACCCCTAGCAGCACAATTATATTAACACAATTAATGATGATGACCCCAGCAGCACAATTATATTAACACAATTAATGATGATGACCCCAGCAGCACAATTATATTAACACAATTAATGATGATGACCCCAGCAGCACAATTATATTAACACAATTATTGATGATGACCCCAGCAGCACAATTATATTAACACAATTAATGATGATGACCCCTAGCAGCACAATTATATTAACACAATTAATGATGATGACCCCAGCAGCACAATTATATTAACACAATTACTGATGATGACCCCAGCAGCACAATTATATTAACACAATTAATGATGATGACCCCAGCAGCACAATTATATTAACACAATTACTGATGATGACCCCAGCAGCACAATTATATTAACGCAATTAATGATGATGACCCCCAGCAGCACAATTATATTAACGCAATTAATGATGATGACCCCCAGCAGCACAATTATATTAACACAATTAATGATGATGACCCCCAGCAGCACAATTATATTAACACAATTACTGATGATGACCCCAGCAGCACAATTATATTAACACAATTACTGATGATGACCCCAGCAGCACAATTATATTAACACAATTAACGATGATGACCCCAGCAGCACAATTATATTAACACAATTACTGATGATGACCCCAGCAGCACAATTATATTAACACAATTAATGATGATGACCCCAGCAGCACAATTATATTAACACAATTAATGATGATGACCCCCAGCAGCACAATTATATTAACACAATTACTGATGATGACCCCAGCAGCACAATTATATTAACACAATTACTGATGATGACCCCCAGCAGCACAATTATATTAACACAATTAATGATGATGACCCCCAGCAGCACAATTATATTAACACAATTAATGATGATGACCCCCAGCAGCACAATTATATTAACACAATTAATGATGATGACCCCAGCAGCACAATTATATTAACACAATTACTGATGATGACCCCAGCAGCACAATTATATTACTATAATTAATGATGATGACTCCAGCAGCACAATTATATTAACACAATTACTGATGATGACTCCAGCAGCACAATTATATTACTATAATTAATGATGATGACTCCAGCAGCACAATTATATTAACACAATTACTGATGATGACTCCAGCAGCACAATTATATTAACACAATTAATGATGATGACGCCAGCAGCACAATTATATTACTATAATTAATGATGATGACCCCAGCAGCACAATTATATTACTATAATTAATGATGATGACCCCAGCAGCACAATTATATTACTATAATTAATGATGATGACCCCAGCAGCACAATTATATTAACACAATTAATGATGATGACCCCAGCAGCACAATTATATTAACACAATTAATGATGATGACTCCAGCAGCACAATTATATTAACACAATTAATGATGATGACGCCAGCAGCACAATTATATTAACACAATTACTGATGATGACCCCAGCAGCACAATTATATTAACACAATTAATGATGATGACCCCAGCAGCACAATTATATTAACACAATTAATGATGATGACCCCAGCAGCACAATTATATTAACACAATTAATGATGATGACCCCAGCAGCACAATTATATTAACACAATTACTGATGATGACCCCAGCAGCACAATTATATTAACACAATTACTGATGATGACCCCAGCAGCACAATTATATTAACACAATTAATGATGAGGACCCCAGCAGCACAATTATATTAACACAATTAATGATGATGACCCCAGCAGCACAATTATATTAACACAATTAATGATGATGACCCCAGCAGCACAATTATATTGACACAATTAATGATGATGACTCCAGCAGCACAATTATATTAACACAATTAATGATGATGACCCCAGCAGCACAATTATATTAACACAATTAATGATGATGACCCCAGCAGCACAATTATATTAACGCAATTAATGATGATGACCCCAGCAGCACAATTATATTAACGCAATTAATGATGATGACCCCAGCAGCACAATTATATTAACACAATTAATGATGATGACCCCCCAGCAGCACAATTATATCAACACAATTACTGATGATGACCCCAGCAGCACAATTATATTAATACAATTAATGATGATGACCCCAGCAGCACAATTATATTAACACAATTAATGATGATGACCCCAGCAGCACAATTATATTAACACAATTAATGATGATGACCCCAGCAGCACAGTTATATTAACACAATTAATGATGATGACCCCCAGCAACACAATTATATTAACACAATTAATGATGATGTCTCCCAGCAGCACAATTATATTAACACAATTACTGATGATGACCCCAGCAGCACAATTATATTAACACAATTAATGATGATGACCCCAGCAGCACAATTATATTAACACAAATACTGATGATGACCCCAGCAGCACAATTATATTAACGCAATTAATGATGATGACCCCAGCAGCACAATTATATTAACACAATTACTGATGATGACCCCAGCAGCACAATTATATTAACATAATTAATGATGATTAATGATCCCAGCAGCACAATTATATTAACACAATTAATGATGATGTCTCCCAGCAGCACAATTATATTAACACAATTACTGATGATGACCCCAGCAGCACAATTATATTAACACAATAACTGATGATGATGACCCCAGCAGCACAATTATATTAACGCAATTAATGATGATGACCCCAGCAGCACAATTATATTAACGCAATTAATGATGATGACCCCAGCAGCACAATTATATTAACGCAATTAATGATGATGACCTCCCAGCAGCACAATTATATTAACACAATTACTGATGATGACCCCAGCAGCACAATTATATTAACACAATTAATGATGATGACCCCAGCAGCACAATTATATTAACACAATTAATGATGATGACCCCAGCAGCACAATTATATTAACACAATTAATGATGATGACCCCAGCAGCACAATTATATTAACACAATTAATGATGATGACCCCCAGCAGCACAATTATATTAACACAATTAATGATGATGTCTCCAAGCAGCACAATTATATTAACACAATTACTGATGATGACCCCAGCAGCACAATTATATTAACACAATTAATGATGATGACCCCAGCAGCACAATTATATTAACACAATTACTGATGATGACCCCAGCAGCACAATTATATTAACGCAATTAATGATGATGACCCCAGCAGCACAATTATATTAACACAATTACTGATGATGACCCCAGCAGCACAATTATATTAACATAATTAATGATGATTAATGACCCCAGCAGCACAATTATATTAACACAATTAATGATGATGTCTCCCAGCAGCACAATTATATTAACACAATTACTGATGATGACCCCAGCAGCACAATTATATTAACACAACTACTGATGATGACCCCAGCAGCACAATTATATTAACGCAATTAATGATGATGACCCCAGCAGCACAATTATATTAACGCAATTAATGATGATGACCCCAGCAGCACAATTATATTAACACAATTAATGATGATGACCCCCCCGCAGCACAATTATATTAACACAATTAATGATGATGACCCCAGCAGCACAGTTATATTAACACAATTAATGATGATGACCCCCAGCAACACAATTATATTAACACAATTAATGATGATGTCTCCCAGCAGCACAATTATATTAACACAATTACTGATGATGACCCCAGCAGCACAATTATATTAACACAATTAATGATGATGACCCCAGCAGCACAATTATATTAACACAAATACTGATGATGACCCCAGCAGCACAATTATATTAACGCAATTAATGATGATGACCCCAGCAGCACAATTATATTAACACAATTACTGATGATGACCCCAGCAGCACAATTATATTAACATAATTAATGATGATTAATGATCCCAGCAGCACAATTATATTAACACAATTAATGATGATGTCTCCCAGCAGCACAATTATATTAACACAATTACTGATGATGACCCCAGCAGCACAATTATATTAACACAATAACTGATGATGACCCCAGCAGCACAATTATATTAACGCAATTAATGATGATGACCCCAGCAGCACAATTATATTAACGCAATTAATGATGATGACCCCAGCAGCACAATTATATTAACGCAATTAATGATGATGACCTCCCAGCAGCACAATTATATTAACACAATTACTGATGATGACCCCAGCAGCACAATTATATTAACACAATTAATGATGATGACCCCAGCAGCACAATTATATTAACACAATTAATGATGATGACCCCAGCAGCACAATTATATTAACACAATTAATGATGATGACCCCAGCAGCACAATTATATTAACACAATTAATGATGATGACCCCCAGCAGCACAATTATATTAACACAATTAATGATGATGTCTCCAAGCAGCACAATTATATTAACACAATTACTGATGATGACCCCAGCAGCACAATTATATTAACACAATTAATGATGATGACCCCAGCAGCACAATTATATTAACACAATTACTGATGATGACCCCAGCAGCACAATTATATTAACGCAATTAATGATGATGACCCCAGCAGCACAATTATATTAACACAATTACTGATGATGACCCCAGCAGCACAATTATATTAACATAATTAATGATGATTAATGACCCCAGCAGCACAATTATATTAACACAATTAATGATGATGTCTCCCAGCAGCACAATTATATTAACACAATTACTGATGATGACCCCAGCAGCACAATTATATTAACACAACTACTGATGATGACCCCAGCAGCACAATTATATTAACGCAATTAATGATGATGACCCCAGCAGCACAATTATATTAACGCAATTAATGATGATGACCCCAGCAGCACAATTATATTAACACAATTAATGATGATGACCCCCCCGCAGCACAATTATATTAACACAATTACTGATGATGACCCCAGCAGCACAATTATATTAACACAATTAATGATGATGACCCCAGCAGCACAATTATATTAACACAATTAATGATGATGACCCCAGCAGCACAATTATATTAACACAATTAATGATGATGACCCCAGCAGCACAATTATATTAACACAATTAATGATGATGTCTCCCAGCAGCACAATTATATTAACACAATTACTGATGATGACCCCAGCAGCACAATTATATTAACACAATTACTGATGATGACCCCAGCAGCACAATTATATTAACACAATTACTGATGATGACCCCAGCAGCACAATTATATTAACGCAATTAATGATGATGACCCCAGCAGGACAATTATATTAACACAATTACTGATGATGACCCCAGCAGCACAATTATGTTAACATAATTAATGATGATTAATGACCCCAGCAGCACAATTATATTAACACAATTAATGATGATGTCTCCCAGCAGCACAATTATATTAACACAATTACTGATGATGACCCCAGCAGCACAATTATATTAACACAATTACTGATGATGACCCCAGCAGCACAATTATATTAACACAATTACTGATGATGACCCCAGCAGCACAATTATATTAACACAATTACTGATGATGACCCCAGCAGCACAATTATATTAACGCAATTAATGATGATGACCCCAGCAGCAAAATTATATTAACACAATTACTGATGATGACCCCAGCAGCACAATTATATTAACATAATTAATGATGATTAATGACCCCAGCAGCACAATTATATTAACACAATTAATGATGATGTCTCCCAGCAGCACAATTATATTAACACAATTACTGATGATGACCCCAGCAGCACAATTATATTAACACAATTACTGATGATGACCCCAGCAGCACAATTATATTAACGCAATTAATGATGATGACCCCAGCAGCACAATTATATTAACACAATTAATGATGATGACCCCCCCGCAGCACAATTATATTAATACAATTACTGATGATGACCCCAGCAGCACAATTATATTAACACAATTAATGATGATTAACCCAGCAGCACAATTATATTAACACAATTAATGATGATGACCCCAGCAGCACAATTATATTAACACAATTACTGATGATGACCCCAGCAGCACAATTATATTAACGCAATTAATGATGATGACCCCAGCAGCACAATTATATTAACACAATTACTGATGATGACCCCAGCAGCACAATTATATTAACATAATTAATGATGATTAATGACCCCAGCAGCACAATTATATTAACACAATTAATGATGATGTCTCCCAGCAGCACAATTATATTAACACAATTACTGATGATGACCCCAGCAGCACAATTATATTAACACAATTACTGATGATGACCCCAGCAGCACAATTATATTAACACAATTACTGATGATGACCCCAGCAGCACAATTATATTAACGCAATTAATGATGATGACCCCAGCAGCACAATTATATTAACACAATTACTGATGATGACCCCAGCAGCACAATTATATTAACATAATTAATGATGATTAATGACCCCAGCAGCACAATTATATTAACACAATTAATGATGATGTCTCCCAGCAGCACAATTATATTAACACAATTACTGATGATGACCCCAGCAGCACAATTATATTAACACAATTACTGATGATGACCCCAGCAGCACAATTATATTAACGCAATTAATGATGATGACCCCAGCAGCACAATTATATTAACACAATTACTGATGATGACCCCAGCAGCACAATTATATTAACACAATTAATGATGATGACCCCAGCAGCACAATTATATTAACACAATTAATGATGATGACCCCAGCAGCACAATTATATTAACACAATTAATGATGATGACCCCAGCAGCACAATTATATTAACACAATTAATGATGATGACCCCCAGCAGCACAATTATATTAACACAATTAATGATGATGTCTCCCAGCAGCACAATTATATTAACACAATTACTGATGATGACCCCAGCAGCACAATTATATTAACACAATTACTGATGATGACCCCAGCAGCACAATTATATTAACACAATTACTGATGATGACCCCAGCAGCACATTCTGATGGACAGCAGAGACACAGCTGTAAAAGGCAGTGCAAGCGCAACAAATGCTAAGTTCACGAATTTGCCGGTGTACTATCATTCCAGCTAATTTATCAGACTACGCTAGTCTGATGAATTTGCTGAAATGATTGATAGCTCAGCATGCTAAGGCACTATGGCTGAGCTCTGTAGCAACCCAAGGATTGCAGGTTTGATCCCCGGCGAGGTCCACTCAGCCTTTCATCCTTCTGAGGTCGATAAAATGTGCAGTGCCTTGAGACCCTTACGGGTGATTAGCTGCGCTTTACAAGTACCCAATACATACATAGAACACCAGTGGCCGGGACAAAATGTAAAAACAGGTGGGACACTGACATGGGCTCAAAACAGGGACAATCCCATTAAGAACGGGACATATGGTAAGCCTAAATATGCCCCCATGACTTTTTTGACTATGGACCATCTACTTCTGTTTGCATGTCTTGCTATTTCTCTGCCTATTCTATCCCTGTTATATTATTGCAGTTTTGCTGCATCTGCAGTTTCAGTATCTACTGTATTATGTGTATTAGATGTTCCCCATATTGTGAAAACAGCACATCAGTTACGTAGCAGCTTTATTGCATTTGTCTGAATTATGTGACTGAATTTACTGTACTTTACCTCCTAGTTTATCTTTCAATATTAATTTGTTTCTTTTGCCCTGTAGGTTATTGATTTAAACAATTTTGAGAGAAAGTTCAGTTTCCAAGTTTGGTCGTATCACTCTCTTACTCTGATCTCCTACTTTGCTACTGTGTTTAAACTTGCAGTTTAGTGAGAGTATTTACTGGGCCTCTAAGTCATTGATTCCAGCTCTCTGATTCTCGTTAAACGACAGCATTTCCACCTGACGCTGGTGAAGACGTGTGCACAGGCAGGAAAGCGGTTTGATGTTTTGTTGCACTTACCTTGTTTGGGGGGCCCTCCCTCATCCCAGAGGTTTGGCATTGAAAGGTGGGGCTGCAGATGGAGGAAAAAGTGGGTCTGGTGAATGTCACATAAGGGTTGATGAGACTAGTGTTGTGACATCATGCATTCACTGGTACTATTTGTGTACGTGCAGTATTTTTTTAGCTTTTTGTTTTGTGCTGTGATTCTACTATATGTGCTGTTTCTCTCTAACTGCTCTAGCCTGTATATAAGTCAACCTGTCTGTGCTCTGGGTATGATTACCATTTAATCTGATTTCAGTGTATGACCACCTGCTACCTTTTAACTTTTGACGTGTAAATTACTATATATGACCCTACTTTTTCTACTTATTGTGTACTGCCA